>NW_027436243.1:0-47038 GCF_964199755.1 Larus michahellis | reverse complement strand
ATTTAATTGATAGATGGCATCATCCAATCGCAAATGCCAACCAGGTTCATGAGTTTTTGCAAAACGCTTAACCAATCCATTGGTGCGTTCAACAATGCCATTAGCCTGAGGATAATAGGGAGTATGAAATACCCATCGAATCCCTTCTTCTTTGGCCCAATCTTGTACCACTGTAGCGGTAAAGTGTGAACCGTTATCACTTTGGATTTCCTCAGGAAGGGGAAGTGTGCTGAACCACCCTTTTAGGCCTTTCACTGTGTTGTTCCCGGTAGCTGATTTGAAGCTGGTGGCCATAGCGAGGCCAGAGATAATCTCCACTCCGACTAGGACGTATCTTTTCTCACCTGATGATCTCAAGGGCCCAATATAATCAATTTGCCATGAATGCCACAATGTTTTCTTGTCCCGAATGTGTAAAGGAGGCGCCTTACTCGGATGATCTTTATTGAGTCGTAGGCGACATTGTGAACAGGCGGTTACTACTTGTTCACACAGCTTAACCGACACAGGCCACCCCCGGGCTAGACCTTCCTGATACAGATCAGCACGGCCTGTATGGCCACGCTTAATATGTAACCATTCGAGTAAGCGTTCCCATTCCCGACCATCATCTACAATGTCAATTTGCTGCAACCGCGTGAGGCTATCTACCTGTTGGTTGAATTGAGCAGTGATCGAGTTCGAACGATCATGGCCTTTTACCCAACCGATGTGCAATGTTCTCTGTCCTCCCATTTCCAACAGTTGCTTCCAACTCTCTGTCTCCCAGATTGGGACTCTATTCACCTGCCAATCATTGGCTGCCCAGTGTCCAATCCATTCAGTGGCTCCTTTAAAAACAGCATATGAGTCAGTGTAAATGTAAGTAGCCCCACGTTGTGCAGCTAGTAGGACGGCTCTGAGTTCCCCTACTTGTGCGCTACCTTCTCCTGTTTCAATTGCTCTTTCCCCCGTTGCTACTTCCAGTGCTACGGCCTTGTATTTCCACTTATTGTTCTCACGGTGAGATGACGCATCAGTAAACCACACTCCTGTAAGATCACTGCCTTCTTTCAGAGGAGGTGCTTCTTGGATTGGAGATGGTCTGTTTGGTGGGGATTGGAACAATAGGGCACCATCTATATCCTTCTGGAGCTTGGATACTTTGATACTACCTTCAGAGATTGGCATGATATCATTAATGCCTTCTAAATAAGCATACCACTTTCGAACTGTGGGTTTCCGGGCAATGCCGGCTGGTGGTGCTGTCCCTTTACGGACCACATCTAGGAGACGAAAAGGGCCCCGAACAATCACGCTCTGTTCTCTCCTTATCTGCTCTGCTCGTTGCAATGCTCGCACCAGGGACAGTAAACCCTTCTCTAGGTCTGAATATCTGCTCTCAGTATCATTAAAGGAGTGAGAGCTAAATTCTAATGGTCTCTCCGGTCCTGCTGGTCCCTTTTGCCATAAGTTACAATGAGAGCCATGTTCGCTGGACCCCCATTCTACATGGACAGGGTCAGTTGGATGTATGGGGCCAAGTTGTTGGAATAACCTTAGCTCTTTTATTAGCAATTCCAGTGCATTAGTATGTTGTTCAGTCCACTCCCAGGATTTACCTTTTTTGAGCAAACAATAAAGGGGGCGAGCAATGATGGAAAAGCCAGGGATGTGTTTACGCCAATAACTTAAAGTTCCCAGAACTTGCTGTAACTCCTTCGTGCTGGAAGGATTCTGTCCATGTTCTATTTTTTTCAGGGTATCCTGAGGGACAGAAGCAGCTCCCTTAATCCACCAGACCCCCAGGAATTTAACTTCCTGTGCAGGTCCCTGACATTTTGAGTCTGGAATTTCCAATCCCAAATCTGATAATGTTTTTCGGATGTTTTGCATCATGTCTTGTACACTTTCTTGGCTCTCTCCCCCCCTATTAAGATGTCGTCAATATATTGGTATACTGTACATCCCTGTGAAACAGGAATCTCTGATAGCGCTTTAGCTAAAGCATTATGAGCAATGGTGGGGGAATGTTTGTATCCTTGTGGAAGTCGGTTAAAGGTATATTGGACTCCTTTCCACGTGAATGCAAACTGCGCTTTGTCTTGCTCAAGGAGGGGAATCATAAAAAACATGTCTTTTACATCTAAGGCAGCCATCCAAGGATGGGCAGCTCCTTTTATCATTGTCACAATTTCCGCGATACTCGGAACCGCAGCGGTCAGGGGTGCAGTGTTGGCGTTTAACTTTCGGTAATCTACTGTGAAACGCCATTGCCCGGTTGGTTTCTTTACTGGCCACACCGGTGAATTATAAGGCGAGTGAGTCCTCTGAATGATGTTTCTTTTTTCTAAATCTGATACCACCCCGTCTGCTCCTGCAAGTGCAGCTGCAGGCAGTGGGTACTGTCGGACGTTGGTAATTTTAGAGGGAGGCAAAGGTATAGATGTTTCTAATAGGCCCAGTTTAACTGTGTCTAATCCTTTTTTGCGTCCTGCAAAACTCCACACAGTTCCATCCGGGAATTTCCACATTCGCCCACGCAGCACGTCAAATCCTAGGAGGTTAGAATGTGAGGCACCCACTAACACTTCTGCCCTAGTCATTCGCTGCTCTCCCGGCAACCAGAGGTTAATTTTTGCAGTGGGGCATGTTTTTACCACACCATCAATTCCTGTGAAGTTGACTCTGCGTCGGGTGGGATTTATACCTAGAAGTTGTGCTGTTTCGTTAGTGATTGCAGACATTTGGGCTCCAGTATCAATAATAAAATTTACCAATATCTTCCGGGGTCCAACAGGAATGATAATAACGGGTTCGGAGTCTTTATGAGAGAGCCATTGAATTGCTAGTACCTGCCGGACAGGGTGGCTCACTGCCCTCCCCGGGGATAGGAGTTTTTTGGCTGGGACTCTGTCAAATCAATCAAGTTACGTTCCGGTGCAGAAGGCACAATTTTCTCACGACTTGGGGATTCTCTGGTTAGACTTTTCTCCCCAGCCACATTATTCTTTCTAGTTAGAGATTGGACTAGTGTACGGAGGTCTCCCGTAGGGACACCGTGCAAGAATTGTCGGGGCACCCCTAATTGTAGGGCTTTACGCCACAACTCATTCCGGTCCTTATCAGGCTTAAACCTTTCCTCCGATTTAGGGTTTTTAGTGTGAGTTCGGACTTGGCGAACCTTTCGGGGGTGTTCGGAGGATTTCTCACTAGTTAGGCTGGCCCAGCCCATTCGGCGCCCATATTGATCTATTTCCTGTACATATTCATTCCAGGTGGGCATGTAGTGACGACGGCCCCGCCTATGAGCACCCCGAGCCTCTCGTATACGATCTTGAGTACGAACAAGGAACGGTTTCAGGCAATCGGGAAGACCACGGATGAGAGGGGCTAATCGATCGGGGTCGATAGGGGCTGACATTGGGGATTTCCGAAATTCCTCTCTGTCATACATGGCTTGCAGACAAGCTGCTTTCCGTACAGCCGCAAACAGATCAGAGTAGCCTGTAGCTCTAATCTCTAACGGCTCCCCCCTCTCTCGCGGATCCATACCCCCTGCCCAATAGGCTGCTCGAGCAGTTAGGGAATAATTATGATCCCCAGGCATAGTGGTTAAAAACACTCCTGGTCCCCAAGAGTCTCCTGCTTCTTCCTCACTCAGCATAATTCTGTCCCCCCCTTCAGAAGAAACTCGCCACACGTACTCAACAGCTGACTCTTCTGGTCGCCTCGAATATTTCTCCCTTATTTTTGTTAACTCGGTTGGTGTCCGTGGAACGGTACGCACAGTGGTGTGAATTTCATCATCGTCATCAACCGCAGCTTCAGTTTTAACCAGAGGACGTAAAGGAAAAACTTGGGATTTCAAAGTAAAAGTCCTTTCCTCCTCATCTTCTTCGTCATCCTCACTATTAGACAAAAAATCTCCGGTCTGGGTTCCGGAATTTGGATAACACATTAACTTACGAATCTGTTGGACCTGGGTCGAGGGCTGCATTTTATCTAAGAGCCCAGTCACCCTTTCTAATAATATTTTAAGTTGAGCATTCTGGTTTCCTAAACATTCATTCTCACTCACAAGCTTATCGACGTGAGTTCTTAATTTTTCTCCTGTCTCCTTTTGCAAGGCTAATGATGACTTCAGCACCTCATTCTCCGATTTCAGGGTTGCATATTCTACAGCTGAAATCAGATTAGGAGCAGGGGTTTCTCTAGCTTCTTGTTGTGCACAAGATAAACAGGCGCCTAACGCAGCACAAATCACACCCTTGCCTTTCCCCGCTCTGAGCTTCTGTGAAACCCGACACTCTTCAATACGTTCCACCACTTTCTCTTCATCCTTCCAAAATTTTTGGGCCCACTCCTTCCCAGCCTGGGAAGGGGCACAATCATATTTTTGCAGCAGTTTATCCATGGCAATCCTGCCGACTACGCCAAATTCTGTTGCGTGAAACGGGGCCAAGCGGTTTTGGCAGAAGATAAACCCCCTTGCGTTCTAACACTCCTCACCGAGGTGGGAGGCTAGGTGCGGCTAGGTTTAAATTCTGAGTGATGCCCAATTCAGCACTATCAGTCCAATCGCGTTTAATATGTATTAAACTACTACGATTTGGATACACTAATAGTGGACTGCACCTTCAGTCTAGTCGTGCTCCTGAACTAGCACGGCCTCTCTGTAGTTTTGGTCGCGTTCAGTGAGAAAGCGGAACGACTAGCTACTTAAACAGTGCAGTTTATTTAAACAACAGATATACAGGTTCTTTAGGATTGCCGGTGATAAATACACTGTCTGCAAAGCACGTGCAAATAAAGATATTGCTAAGTATACAAACGCGCGACAAAATTATAAACGATACAGCCTGGCTATAAACGTAGGGTAGAGATTCTCTAGAGAAATTTCTAAGTCCCCGAGAAAGCGCTCGGTGTAATCGAAGTCTTACCCAAAGGCGTCCCTATGGGGGGGAAGAAAGGCTCAGCCCGTCGACTGATCCCGGAAATCAGCGGTGGAATTCTTCGCGATGGTGTCTTCCCTGACATCCCCTCTCTCTTGGGCTATTTTTATATTATTTTTTTATCTTCAAAGTGGAGTTTGAGTGACTTTAGTCATACATACTTTTATTATGATTAATGTATTCAAGGAGGAGTGTTCACACCTCGGGGGCGGATAGCCTCCGGGATGGAGGTGTGTTTTGGTACATTGTGGTGAGCAAAGTTCGCACAAAAGGACAGCATTTCATCAACATTTGACGAAAGGTTGGCTCGGGTAGCGTGTAGGCCGCTTATCAGTTCCGTAGTACCATCTCGTCCCCATATCTGCTATTCGTCACAAGGGAAGGCCACGGAACAAGCGTGTTCCGTTCCATCCCTCGTGTAGTTTCGCAAACAACCTCGCGCAGGGAATCACAGATGTTGCATTCTTCGTGTGCTAGCTGTGGCTGTATTCTACCTCAGAAGCCTCTTGATTTTATGACTTTCCTTAATGTGTGAACAATGCTGTATTTTTGTATTCTTGGCCAATTTAGTAATTATTCCACATAATCCACCCCGTGACTACAGTCACTCAAGCTCCACGATAATCAATACTGATGGGGAATATCACATGTCCTCTTATGGCGAGGGATATCAAGTGCAAATACTTCTTGCGGGGTGATTAAGCGAGTTAAGCGTTTCATCATAATCCAAAGTCTAACATGCAAAACAATTGTCAAAGCAAAGCACAATACAGTGAGTACTAGTAGAACAACAACAGGATGGAGCATCTTGTTAAAAAGTCCTGTAGCTGTCGGTGACCATCCAAAGAGGGTGTCCCACCATTCATGTCCACCGTCTCTCTTGACCCTTTCCAGTACATGGTGTATTTCTTCAACATCATGATGGACAGTAATCAGAGTTCTTTGTCCATTTTCTTGGGCCTCTTTCAACAATCGCTTCAATTCATCGTGTTGTAGCAACTTCCTCACTAGTGAGAGATTCATTCCGATAGGGGTAGGCAGCAAATCTCGAATCAATGTGTAATTAGATTGTAGCAATTGAAAAGACGTAACAGGAGCTGAATAACTGAAGTCACATCCAATGATGTTAGTAAAGTTACAAACACAAAGATTTGAGTTATTACTTATATCTACTGCTATGTCATCTACGAATACAAAAGTACAGGGAGACCTCATGCAAACACACCCTTTCCCAATATATACAAGCACAGTTTCTGGGGTTTCATCAGGTTGTATCTCAAAATGACAAACATTCTGGTTGGTGTCAAGACAAATGTCTTGTGCCTTGAGAGTATTACTCTCACAAATGAATCCTTGTTGATCTCGTGAAATGCATGCTTCAACATCAACAGTTTGCCATTTATTCTCGTTTTGTTGTGCCCACACTCTATGCTCTACCGGATGGAGTATAGCTCCATGGTGATTCAACCCCAGTGCGATGATTGGGTATATGGTGTATACTGAGGCATTGCGTATCGTTAAGACAAAAGCTGTGGCTTTGCTCTCAGTGGGATCATAGGTGAAATTAACCAGATACCACCAGGACTGAAATTTTCTCTCAAACTCAATTGCATTATCCCATATTACTTTTCGAATTTCAGTGGGCAAGGTGCCTTCTTCACCTTCCCTTATAATTGCGGCTGTCATAGATTGCATCCACAGTTGGGCTTGGATACAACTAAGGGCCAAGGAAACATTGTTTTGGGTTGTACCAAGTGCATTTGTGATCAGCTGATGGTCTTTTTCACCTGTTTCCTCCCACTGAGGCAATATATTCGATAAAAGCCATTGGTGATTTCCCAATGCTGATAGAGAGGACTGTAGAGGATGTTTTAATTTGTCTAGATCACTAGTAGTTGTGACTAGTTTGTTTGCAAGTATCTCAGCATCTGTACTATTTAAGACTCCCAGTCCTGTTCCTAAGATACCAGTCACCTCTCTCTTCAGTCGTTGTGAGGTGTCAACAGTTCGCCGGCCTAACCATGCTGACCATCCTGCATAAGATGTACTCAGGAATGGTGAGCAGGTGGGTTTGATCGCAGAGATATTAATCTGCATTGACAATTCTACTCGTTTGAGGGAATATGTTGGGTTAAACGGTATTTGTTGTTGACCTGTGTGTTTAATGGCATAAGGGCCAATGTTAAAGGTGTAAGGAGTTAGACTAATGGAGGGCTGAGTAGCTACACCCTTGAAAGTTTGTGGGGGTGTAGGTTTTGGGTTCATTTCAACAGGTTCAGATGTATTTGAGTCAATCATAAATTCAAATAACAATTCCGTGCCCCTGTAGCCCCAAATACAATATACTATGATAGGTTTGATAAAGGTGAAGTTGTGCCAGCAATCTGAGTTTGGCTCTATAATTTTGTAACAATCAATCAGTGTTATATTTGTCCGGTTTAGTAGAGTCTACATGGATGGTTTCAATTACAGTTGGTCTATGGTGAGCAGACCCATTGATTACTCGGCAGCTAATTTGTATTTTCTTTCCTGGGACGGCTTCAAGCTTAGCCATTTGGAGTGAGTCTTTCCAACTCCATTTATCTCTGGAATATACTTCACTTCCTTGTATAACCAGAGTGGAGAGATTTAAATCCCTCATGTTTTCTAGTGTCTCAGTGCTTGCAGTGTATCGTGACAGTGCATTATCCCAAAGCTCATCATCAAGGGGCAGATTCTTAAGTCCGCTCAATAAGGTGTCATTATCGGGGGTTTCAGATAGTGGCAGTGGAACCAGACTAGTCTGTGGAGTTGAGTCAGGTTCGACTTTATCTATGCTTTGATCTATCTCATGTTTTGAAAACACCTCATTTTCATGTAGGACTACAGTGGCCAGGCTCAATTTTCCTTTTCCTGTTCCTGCCATCGCATTGTGTTTTACATAAGCTTGAGACCACGGCCATTCTGGGTCTCTTTGACTACAAACAACAGGGAGTAAAAAGATAAAACTGAATAGCATCAATTCCATCTGCCAATTCGTCATTCTAAAATTTAGGCCTCCAGATGGCCATACATAACAAAAATAATATTATTGCCAGGATCAATGTCAGGATTCCCTGGAGACACTCGAGGTTAGCGTAGGCCAATGCGTCTGTCCACGTACAGTTCTTCCGAGGTTCCTGTAAGACACAAAGGAAAAGAAAATCTGCTCGGTCTCATTTGACCGACGGGGTTAAAAAGAGGGCGAGATCCACCGGGTGCTGATCCGGTGTATCTTCCCTGAACAGTCTTTGGCTTCCCGTGCATGGGGGTTTTTGGGAGTAGCTAACACCATTGGTACTGTGCCAATTTGAGGCATTTTCACTAACACAGGTTGCCCAGGGTGAAATTGTCCCAGGTATTTTCGTGGTTCATTGGGAACTTTTGGAGTGATGATATCAGCAGATACACAGAAAGCTTTCATTTTAGGACAGCCATCTCCACTCCATCTGTTATTTAATTGATAGATGGCATCATCCAATCGCAAATGCCAACCAGGTTCATGAGTTTTTGCAAAACGCTTAACCAATCCATTGGTGCGTTCAACAATGCCATTAGCCTGAGGATAATAGGGAGTATGAAATACCCATCGAATCCCTTCTTCTTTGGCCCAATCTTGTACCACTGTAGCGGTAAAGTGTGAACCGTTATCACTTTGGATTTCCTCAGGAAGGGGAAGTGTGCTGAACCACCCTTTTAGGCCTTTCACTGTGTTGTTCCCGGTAGCTGATTTGAAGCTGGTGGCCATAGCGAGGCCAGAGATAATCTCCACTCCGACTAGGACGTATCTTTTCTCACCTGATGATCTCAAGGGCCCAATATAATCAATTTGCCATGAATGCCACAATGTTTTCTTGTCCCGAATGTGTAAAGGAGGCGCCTTACTCGGATGATCTTTATTGAGTCGTAGGCGACATTGTGAACAGGCGGTTACTACTTGTTCACACAGCTTAACCGACACAGGCCACCCCCGGGCTAGACCTTCCTGATACAGATCAGCACGGCCTGTATGGCCACGCTTAATATGTAACCATTCGAGTAAGCGTTCCCATTCCCGACCATCATCTACAATGTCAATTTGCTGCAACCGCGTGAGGCTATCTACCTGTTGGTTGAATTGAGCAGTGATCGAGTTCGAACGATCATGGCCTTTTACCCAACCAACGTGCAATGTTCTCTGTCCTCCCATTTCCAACAGTTGCTTCCAACTCTCTGTCTCCCAGATTGGGACTCTATTCACCTGCCAATCATTGGCTGCCCAGTGTCCAATCCATTCAGTGGCTCCTTTAAAAACAGCATATGAGTCAGTGTAAATGTAAGTAGCCCCACGTTGTGCAGCTAGTAGGACGGCTCTGAGTTCCCCTACTTGTGCGCTACCTTCTCCTGTTTCAATTGCTCTTTCCCCCGTTGCTACTTCCAGTGCTACGGCCTTGTATTTCCACTTATTGTTCTCACGGTGAGATGACGCATCAGTAAACCACACTCCTGTAAGATCACTGCCTTCTTTCAGAGGAGGTGCTTCTTGGATTGGAGATGGTCTGTTTGGTGGGGATTGGAACAATAGGGCACCATCTATATCCTTCTGGAGCTTGGATACTTTGATACTACCTTCAGAGATTGGCATGATATCATTAATGCCTTCTAAATAAGCATACCACTTTCGAACTGTGGGTTTCTGGGCAATGCCGGCTGGTGGTGCTGTCCCTTTACGGACCACATCTAGGAGACGAAAAGGGCCCCGAACAATCACGCTCTGTTCTCTCCTTATCTGCTCTGCTCGTTGCAATGCTCGCACCAGGGACAGTAAACCCTTCTCTAGGTCTGAATATCTGCTCTCAGTATCATTAAAGGAGTGAGAGCTAAATTCTAATGGTCTCTCCGGTCCTGCTGGTCCCTTTTGCCATAAGTTACAATGAGAACCATGTTCGCTGGACCCCCATTCTACATGGACAGGGTCAGTTGGATGTATGGGGCCAAGTTGTTGGAATAACCTTAGCTCTTTTATTAGCAATTCCAGTGCATTAGTATGTTGTTCAGTCCACTCCCAGGATTTACCTTTTTTGAGCAAACAATAAAGGGGGCGAGCAATGATGGAAAAGCCAGGGATGTGTTTACGCCAATAACTTAAAGTTCCCAGAACTTGCTGTAACTCCTTCGTGCTGGAAGGATTCTGTCCATGTTCTATTTTTTTCAGGGTATCCTGAGGGACAGAAGCAGCTCCCTTAATCCACCAGACCCCCAGGAATTTAACTTCCTGTGCAGGTCCCTGACATTTTGAGTCTGGAATTTCCAATCCCAAATCTGATAATGTTTTTCGGATGTTTTGCATCATGTCTTGTACACTTTCTTGGCTCTCTCCCCCCCTATTAAGATGTCGTCAATATATTGGTATACTGTACATCCCTGTGAAACAGGAATCTCTGATAGCGCTTTAGCTAAAGCATTATGAGCAATGGTGGGGGAATGTTTGTATCCTTGTGGAAGTCGGTTAAAGGTATATTGGACTCCTTTCCACGTGAATGCAAACTGCGCTTTGTCTTGCTCAAGGAGGGGAATCATAAAAAACATGTCTTTTACATCTAAGGCAGCCATCCAAGGATGGGCAGCTCCTTTTATCATTGTCACAATTTCCGCGATACTCGGAACCGCAGCGGTCAGGGGTGCAGCGTTGGCGTTTAACTTTCGGTAATCTACTGTGAAACGCCATTGCCCGGTTGGTTTCTTTACTGGCCACACCGGTGAATTATAAGGCGAGTGAGTCCTCTTAATGATGTTTCTTTTTTCTAAATCTGATACCACCCCGTCTGCTCCTGCAAGTGCAGCTGCAGGCAGTGGGTACTGTCGGACGTTGGTAATTTTAGAGGGAGGCAAAGGTATAGATGTTTCTAATAGGCCCAGTTTAACTGTGTCTAATCCTTTTTTGCGTCCTGCAAAACTCCACGCAGTTCCATCCGGGAATTTCCACATTCGCCCACGCAGCACGTCAAATCCTAGGAGGTTAGAATGTGAGGCACCCACTAACACTTCTGCCCTAGTCATTCGCTGCTCTCCCGGCAACCAGAGGTTAATTTTTGCAGTGGGGCATGTTTTTACCACACCATCAATTCCTGTGAAGTTGACTCTGCGTCGGGTGGGATTTATACCTAGAAGTTGTGCTGTTTCGTTAGTGATTGCAGACATTTGGGCTCCAGTATCAATAATAAAATTTACCAATATCTTCCGGGGTCCAACAGGAATGATAATAACGGGTTCGGAGTCTTTATGAGAGAGCCATTGAATTGCTAGTACCTGCCGGACAGGGTGGCTCACTGCCCTCCCCGGGGATAGGAGTTTTTTGGCTGGGACTCTGTCAAATCAATCAAGTTACGTTCCGGTGCAGAAGGCACAATTTTCTCACGACTTGGGGATTCTCTGGTTAGACTTTTCTCCCCAGCCACATTATTCTTTCTAGTTAGAGATTGGACTAGTGTACGGAGGTCTCCCGTAGGGACACCGTGCAAGAATTGTCGGGGCACCCCTAATTGTAGGGCTTTACGCCACAACTCATTCCGGTCCTTATCAGGCTTAAACCTTTCCTCCGATTTAGGGTTTTTAGTGTGAGTTCGGACTTGGCGAACCTTTCGGGGGTGTTCGGAGGATTTCTCACTAGTTAGGCTGGCCCAGCCCATTCGGCGCCCATATTGATCTATTTCCTGTACATATTCATTCCAGGTGGGCATGTAGTGACGACGGCCCCGCCTATGAGCACCCCGAGCCTCTCGTATACGATCTTGAGTACGAACAAGGAACGGTTTCAGGCAATCGGGAAGACCACGGATGAGAGGGGCTAATCGATCGGGGTCGATAGGGGCTGACATTGGGGATTTCCGAAATTCCTCTCTGTCATACATGGCTTGCAGACAAGCTGCTTTCCGTACAGCCGCAAACAGATCAGAGTAGCCTGTAGCTCTAATCTCTAACGGCTCCCCCCTCTCTCGCGGATCCATACCCCCTGCCCAATAGGCTGCTCGAGCAGTTAGGGAATAATTATGATCCCCAGGCATAGTGGTTAAAAACACTCCTGGTCCCCAAGAGTCTCCTGCTTCTTCCTCACTCAGCATAATTCTGTCCCCCCCTTCAGAAGAAACTCGCCACACGTACTCAACAGCTGACTCTTCTGGTCGCCTCGAATATTTCTCCCTTATTTTTGTTAACTCGGTTGGTGTCCGTGGAACGGTACGCACAGTGGTGTGAATTTCATCATCGTCATCAACCGCAGCTTCAGTTTTAACCAGAGGACGTAAAGGAAAAACTTGGGATTTCAAAGTAAAAGTCCTTTCCTCCTCATCTTCTTCGTCATCCTCGCTATTAGACAAAAAATCTCCGGTCTGGGTTCCGGAATTTGGATAACACATTAACTTACGAATCTGTTGGACCTGGGTCGAGGGCTGCATTTTATCTAAGAGCCCAGTCACCCTTTCTAATAATATTTTAAGTTGAGCATTCTGGTTTCCTAAACATTCATTCTCACTCACAAGCTTATCGACGTGAGTTCTTAATTTTTCTCCTGTCTCCTTTTGCAAGGCTAATGATGACTTCAGCACCTCATTCTCCGATTTCAGGGTTGCATATTCTACAGCTGAAATCAGATTAGGAGCAGGGGTTTCTCTAGCTTCTTGTTGTGCACAAGATAAACTGGCGCCTAACACAGCACAAATCACACCCTTGCCTTTCCCCGCTCTGAGCTTCTGTGAAACCCGACACTCTTCAATACGTTCCACCACTTTCTCTTCATCCTTCCAAAATTTTTGGGCCCACTCCTTCCCAGCCTGGGAAGGGGCACAATCATATTTTTGCAGCAGTTTATCCATGGCAATCCTGCCGACTACGCCAAATTCTGTTGCGTGAAACGGGGCCAAGCGGTTTTGGCAGAAGATAAACCCCCTTGCGTTCTAACACTCCTCACCGAGGTGGGAGGCTAGGTGCGGCTAGGTTTAAATTCTGAGTGATGCCCAATTCAGCACTATCAGTCCAATCGCGTTTAATATGTATTAAACTACTACGATTTGGATACACTAATAGTGGACTGCACCTTCAGTCTAGTCGTGCTCCTGAACTAGCACGGCCTCTCTGTAGTTTTGGTCGCGTTCAGTGAGAAAGCGGAACGACTAGCTACTTAAACAGTGCAGTTTATTTAAACAACAGATATACAGGTTCTTTAGGATTGCCGGTGATAAATACACTGTCTGCAAAGCACGTGCAAATAAAGATATTGCTAAGTATACAAACGCGCGACAAAATTATAAACGATACAGCCTGGCTATAAACGTAGGGTAGAGATTCTCTAGAGAAATTTCTAAGTCCCCGAGAAAGCGCTCGGTGTAATCGAAGTCTTACCCAAAGGCGTCCCTATGGGGGGGAAGAAAGGCTCAGCCCGTCGACTGATCCCGGAAATCAGCGGTGGAATTCTTCGCGATGGTGTCTTCCCTGACATCCCCTCTCTCTTGGGCTATTTTTATATTATTTTTTTATCTTCAAAGTGGAGTTTGAGTGACTTTAGTCATACATACTTTTATTATGATTAATGTATTCAAGGAGGAGTGTTCACACCTCGGGGGCGGATAGCCTCCGGGATGGAGGTGTGTTTTGGTACATTGTGGTGAGCAAAGTTCGCACAAAAGGACAGCATTTCATCAACATTTGACGAAAGGTTGGCTCGGGTAGCGTGTAGGCCGCTTATCAGTTCCGTAGTACCATCTCGTCCCCATATCTGCTATTCGTCACAAGGGAAGGCCACGGAACAAGCGTGTTCCGTTCCATCCCTCGTGTAGTTTCGCAAACAACCTCGCGCAGGGAATCACAGATGTTGCATTCTTCGTGTGCTAGCTGTGGCTGTATTCTACCTCAGAAGCCTCTTGATTTTATGACTTTCCTTAATGTGTGAACAATGCTGTATTTTTGTATTCTTGGCCAATTTAGTAATTATTCCACATAATCCACCCCGTGACTACAGTCACTCAAGCTCCACGATAATCAATACTGATGGGGAATATCACATGTCCTCTTATGGCGAGGGATATCAAGTGCAAATACTTCTTGCGGGGTGATTAAGCGAGTTAAGCGTTTCATCATAATCCAAAGTCTAACATGCAAAACAATTGTCAAAGCAAAGCACAATACAGTGAGTACTAGTAGAACAACAACAGGATGGAGCATCTTGTTAAAAAGTCCTGTAGCTGTCGGTGACCATCCAAAGAGGGTGTCCCACCATTCATGTCCACCGTCTCTCTTGACCCTTTCCAGTACATGGTGTATTTCTTCAACCTCATGATGGACAGTAATCAGAGTTCTTTGTCCATTTTCTTGGGCCTCTTTCAACAATCGCTTCAATTCATCGTGTTGTAGCAACTTCCTCACTAGTGAGAGATTCATTCCGATAGGGGTAGGCAGCAAATCTCGAATCAATGTGTAATTAGATTGTAGCAATTGAAAAGACGTAACAGGAGCTGAATAACTGAAGTCACATCCAATGATGTTAGTAAAGTTACAAACACAAAGATTTGAGTTATTACTTATATCTACTGCTATGTCATCTACGAATACAAAAGTACAGGGAGACCTCATGCAAACACACCCTTTCCCAATATATACAAGCACAGTTTCTGGGGTTTCATCAGGTTGTATCTCAAAATGACAAACATTCTGGTTGGTGTCAAGACAAATGTCTTGTGCCTTGAGAGTATTACTCTCACAAATGAATCCTTGTTGATCTCGTGAAATGCATGCTTCAACATCAACAGTTTGCCATTTATTCTCGTTTTGTTGTGCCCACGCTCTATGCTCTACCGGATGGAGTATAGCTCCATGGTGATTCAACCCCAGTGCGATGATTGGGTATATGGTGTATACTGAGGCATTGCGTATCGTTAAGACAAAAGCTGTGGCTTTGCTCTCAGTGGGATCATAGGTGAAATTAACCAGATACCACCAGGACTGAAATTTTCTCTCAAACTCAATTGCATTATCCCATATTACTTTTCGAATTTCAGTGGGCAAGGTGCCTTCTTCACCTTCCCTTATAATTGCGGCTGTCATAGATTGCATCCACAGTTGGGCTTGGATACAACTAAGGGCCAAGGAAACATTGTTTTGGGTTGTACCAAGTGCATTTGTGATCAGCTGATGGTCTTTTTCACCTGTTTCCTCCCACTGAGGCAATATATTCGATAAAAGCCATTGGTGATTTCCCAATGCTGATAGAGAGGACTGTAGAGGATGTTTTAATTTGTCTAGATCACTAGTAGTTGTGACTAGTTTGTTTGCAAGTATCTCAGCATCTGTACTATTTAAGACTCCCAGTCCTGTTCCTAAGATACCAGTCACCTCTCTCTTCAGTCGTTGTGAGGTGTCAACAGTTCGCCGGCCTAACCATGCTGACCATCCTGCATAAGATGTACTCAGGAATGGTGAGCAGGTGGGTTTGATCGCAGAGATATTAATCTGCATTGACAATTCTACTCGTTTGAGGGAATATGTTGGGTTAAACGGTATTTGTTGTTGACCTGTGTGTTTAATGGCATAAGGGCCAATGTTAAAGGTGTAAGGAGTTAGACTAATGGAGGGCTGAGTAGCTACACCCTTGAAAGTTTGTGGGGGTGTAGGTTTTGGGTTCATTTCAACAGGTTCAGATGTATTTGAGTCAATCATAAATTCAAATAACAATTCCGTGCCCCTGTAGCCCCAAATACAATATACTATGATAGGTTTGATAAAGGTGAAGTTGTGCCAGCAATCTGAGTTTGGCTCTATAATTTTGTAACAATCAATCAGTGTTATATTTGTCCGGTTTAGTAGAGTCTACATGGATGGTTTCAATTACAGTTGGTCTATGGTGAGCAGACCCATTGATTACTCGGCAGCTAATTTGTATTTTCTTTCCTGGGACGGCTTCAAGCTTAGCCATTTGGAGTGAGTCTTTCCAACTCCATTTATCTCTGGAATATACTTCACTTCCTTGTATAACCAGAGTGGAGAGATTTAAATCCCTCATGTTTTCTAGTGTCTCAGTGCTTGCAGTGTATCGTGACAGTGCATTATCCCAAAGCTCATCATCAAGGGGCAGATTCTTAAGTCCGCTCAATAAGGTGTCATTATCGGGGGTTTCAGATAGTGGCAGTGGAACCAGACTAGTCTGTGGAGTTGAGTCAGGTTCGACTTTATCTATGCTTTGATCTATCTCATGTTTTGAAAACACCTCATTTTCATGTAGGACTACAGTGGCCAGGCTCAATTTTCCTTTTCCTGTTCCTGCCATCGCATTGTGTTTTACATAAGCTTGAGACCACGGCCATTCTGGGTCTCTTTGACTACAAACAACAGGGAGTAAAAAGATAAAACTGAATAGCATCAATTCCATCTGCCAATTCGTCATTCTAAAATTTAGGCCTCCAGATGGCCATACATAACAAAAATAATATTATTGCCAGGATCAATGTCAGGATTCCCTGGAGACACTCGAGGTTAGCGTAGGCCAATGCGTCTGTCCACGTACAGTTCTTCCGAGGTTCCTGTAAGACACAAAGGAAAAGAAAATCTGCTCGGTCTCATTTGACCGACGGGGTTAAAAAGAGGGCGAGATCCACCGGGTGCTGATCCGGTGTATCTTCCCTGAACAGTCTTTGGCTTCCCGTGCATGGGGGTTTTTGGGAGTAGCTAACACCATTGGTACTGTGCCAATTTGAGGCATTTTCACTAACACAGGTTGCCCAGGGTGAAATTGTCCCAGGTATTTTCGTGGTTCATTGGGAACTTTTGGAGTGATGATATCAGCAGATACACAGAAAGCTTTCATTTTAGGACAGCCATCTCCACTCCATCTGTTATTTAATTGATAGATGGCATCATCCAATGGCAAATGCCAACCAGGTTCATGAGTTTTTGCAAAACGCTTAACCAATCCATTGGTGCGTTCAACAATGCCATTAGCCTGAGGATAATAGGGAGTATGAAATACCCATCGAATCCCTTCTTCTTTGGCCCAATCTTGTACCACTGTAGCGGTAAAGTGTGAACCGTTATCACTTTGGATTTCCTCAGGAAGGGGAAGTGTGCTGAACCACCCTTTTAGGCCTTTCACTGTGTTGTTCCCGGTAGCTGATTTGAAGCTGGTGGCCATAGCGAGGCCAGAGATAATCTCCACTCCGACTAGGACGTATCTTTTCTCACCTGATGATCTCAAGGGCCCAATATAATCAATTTGCCATGAATGCCACAATGTTTTCTTGTCCCGAATGTGTAAAGGAGGCGCCTTACTCGGATGATCTTTATTGAGTCGTAGGCGACATTGTGAACAGGCGGTTACTACTTGTTCACACAGCTTAACCGACACAGGCCACCCCCGGGCTAGACCTTCCTGATACAGATCAGCACGGCCTGTATGGCCACGCTTAATATGTAACCATTCGAGTAAGCGTTCCCATTCCCGACCATCATCTACAATGTCAATTTGCTGCAACCGCGTGAGGCTATCTACCTGTTGGTTGAATTGAGCAGTGATCGAGTTCGAACGATCATGGCCTTTTACCCAACCGATGTGCAATGTTCTCTGTCCTCCCATTTCCAACAGTTGCTTCCAACTCTCTGTCTCCCAGATTGGGACTCTATTCACCTGCCAATCATTGGCTGCCCAGTGTCCAATCCATTCAGTGGCTCCTTTAAAAACAGCATATGAGTCAGTGTAAATGTAAGTAGCCCCATGTTGTGCAGCTAGTAGGACGGCTCTGAGTTCCCCTACTTGTGCGCTACCTTCTCCTGTTTCAATTGCTCTTTCCCCCGTTGCTACTTCCAGTGCTACGGCCTTGTATTTCCACTTATTGTTCTCACGGTGAGATGACGCATCAGTAAACCACACTCCTGTAAGATCACTGCCTTCTTTCAGAGGAGGTGCTTCTTGGATTGGAGATGGTCTGTTTGGTGGGGATTGGAACAATAGGGCACCATCTATATCCTTCTGGAGCTTGGATACTTTGATACTACCTTCAGAGATTGGCATGATATCATTAATGCCTTCTAAATAAGCATACCACTTTCGAACTGTGGGTTTCTGGGCAATGCCGGCTGGTGGTGCTGTCCCTTTACGGACCACATCTAGGAGACGAAAAGGGCCCCGAACAATCACGCTCTGTTCTCTCCTTATCTGCTCTGCTCGTTGCAATGCTCGCACCAGGGACAGTAAACCCTTCTCTAGGTCTGAATATCTGCTCTCAGTATCATTAAAGGAGTGAGAGCTAAATTCTAATGGTCTCTCCGGTCCTGCTGGTCCCTTTTGCCATAAGTTACAATGAGAGCCATGTTCGCTGGACCCCCATTCTACATGGACAGGGTCAGTTGGATGTATGGGGCCAAGTTGTTGGAATAACCTTAGCTCTTTTATTAGCAATTCCAGTGCATTAGTATGTTGTTCAGTCCACTCCCAGGATTTACCTTTTTTGAGCAAACAATAAAGGGGGCGAGCAATGATGGAAAAGCCAGGGATGTGTTTACGCCAATAACTTAAAGTTCCCAGAACTTGCTGTAACTCCTTCGTGCTGGAAGGATTCTGTCCATGTTCTATTTTTTTCAGGGTATCCTGAGGGACAGAAGCAGCTCCCTTAATCCACCAGACCCCCAGGAATTTAACTTCCTGTGCAGGTCCCTGACATTTTGAGTCTGGAATTTCCAATCCCAAATCTGATAATGTTTTTCGGATGTTTTGCATCATGTCTTGTACACTTTCTTGGCTCTCTCCCCCCCTATTAAGATGTCGTCAATATATTGGTATACTGTACATCCCTGTGAAACAGGAATCTCTGATAGCGCTTTAGCTAAAGCATTATGAGCAATGGTGGGGGAATGTTTGTATCCTTGTGGAAGTCGGTTAAAGGTATATTGGACTCCTTTCCACGTGAATGCAAACTGCGCTTTGTCTTGCTCAAGGAGGGGAATCATAAAAAACATGTCTTTTACATCTAAGGCAGCCATCCAAGGATGGGCAGCTCCTTTTATCATTGTCACAATTTCCGCGATACTCGGAACCGCAGCGGTCAGGGGTGCAGTGTTGGCGTTTAACTTTCGGTAATCTACTGTGAAACGCCATTGCCCGGTTGGTTTCTTTACTGGCCACACCGGTGAATTATAAGGCGAGTGAGTCCTCTTAATGATGTTTCTTTTTTCTAAATCTGATACCACCCCGTCTGCTCCTGCAAGTGCAGCTGCAGGCAGTGGGTACTGTCGGACGTTGGTAATTTTAGAGGGAGGCAAAGGTATAGATGTTTCTAATAGGCCCAGTTTAACTGTGTCTAATCCTTTTTTGTGTCCTGCAAAACTCCACGCAGTTCCATCCGGGAATTTCCACATTCGCCCACGCAGCACGTCAAATCCTAGGAGGTTAGAATGTGAGGCACCCACTAACACTTCTGCCCTAGTCATTCGCTGCTCTCCCGGCAACCAGAGGTTAATTTTTGCAGTGGGGCATGTTTTTACCACACCATCAATTCCTGTGAAGTTGACTCTGCGTCGGGTGGGATTTATACCTAGAAGTTGTGCTGTTTCGTTAGTGATTGCAGACATTTGGGCTCCAGTATCAATAATAAAATTTACCAATATCTTCCGGGGTCCAACAGGAATGATAATAACGGGTTCGGAGTCTTTATGAGAGAGCCATTGAATTGCTAGTACCTGCCGGACAGGGTGGCTCACTGCCCTCCCCGGGGATAGGAGTTTTTTGGCTGGGACTCTGTCAAATCAATCAAGTTACGTTCCGGTGCAGAAGGCACAATTTTCTCACGACTTGGGGATTCTCTGGTTAGACTTTTCTCCCCAGCCACATTATTCTTTCTAGTTAGAGATTGGACTAGTGTACGGAGGTCTCCCGTAGGGACACCGTGCAAGAATTGTCGGGGCACCCCTAATTGTAGGGCTTTACGCCACAACTCATTCCGGTCCTTATCAGGCTTAAACCTTTCCTCCGATTTAGGGTTTTTAGTGTGAGTTCGGACTTGGCGAACCTTTCGGGGGTGTTCGGAGGATTTCTCACTAGTTAGGCTGGCCCAGCCCATTCGGCGCCCATATTGATCTATTTCCTGTACATATTCATTCCAGGTGGGCATGTAGTGACGACGGCCCCGCCTATGAGCACCCCGAGCCTCTCGTATACGATCTTGAGTACGAACAAGGAACGGTTTCAGGCAATCGGGAAGACCACGGATGAGAGGGGCTAATCGATCGGGGTCGATAGGGGCTGACATTGGGGATTTCCGAAATTCCTCTCTGTCATACATGGCTTGCAGACAAGCTGCTTTCCGTACAGCCGCAAACAGATCAGAGTAGCCTGTAGCTCTAATCTCTAACGGCTCCCCCCTCTCTCGCGGATCCATACCCCCTGCCCAATAGGCTGCTCGAGCAGTTAGGGAATAATTATGATCCCCAGGCATAGTGGTTAAAAACACTCCTGGTCCCCAAGAGTCTCCTGCTTCTTCCTCACTCAGCATAATTCTGTCCCCCCCTTCAGAAGAAACTCGCCACACGTACTCAACAGCTGACTCTTCTGGTCGCCTCGAATATTTCTCCCTTATTTTTGTTAACTCGGTTGGTGTCCGTGGAACGGTACGCACAGTGGTGTGAATTTCATCATCGTCATCAACCGCAGCTTCAGTTTTAACCAGAGGACGTAAAGGAAAAACTTGGGATTTCAAAGTAAAAGTCCTTTCCTCCTCATCTTCTTCGTCATCCTCGCTATTAGACAAAAAATCTCCGGTCTGGGTTCCGGAATTTGGATAACACATTAACTTACGAATCTGTTGGACCTGGGTCGAGGGCTGCATTTTATCTAAGAGCCCAGTCACCCTTTCTAATAATATTTTAAGTTGAGCATTCTGGTTTCCTAAACATTCATTCTCACTCACAAGCTTATCGACGTGAGTTCTTAATTTTTCTCCTGTCTCCTTTTGCAAGGCTAATGATGACTTCAGCACCTCATTCTCCGATTTCAGGGTTGCATATTCTACAGCTGAAATCAGATTAGGAGCAGGGGTTTCTCTAGCTTCTTGTTGTGCACAAGATAAACAGGCGCCTAACGCAGCACAAATCACACCCTTGCCTTTCCCCGCTCTGAGCTTCTGTGAAACCCGACACTCTTCAATACGTTCCACCACTTTCTCTTCATCCTTCCAAAATTTTTGGGCCCACTCCTTCCCAGCCTGGGAAGGGGCACAATCATATTTTTGCAGCAGTTTATCCATGGCAATCCTGCCGACTACGCCAAATTCTGTTGCGTGAAACGGGGCCAAGCGGTTTTGGCAGAAGATAAACCCCCTTGCGTTCTAACACTCCTCACCGAGGTGGGAGGCTAGGTGCGGCTAGGTTTAAATTCTGAGTGATGCCCAATTCAGCACTATCAGTCCAATCGCGTTTAATATGTATTAAACTACTACGATTTGGATACACTAATAGTGGACTGCACCTTCAGTCTAGTCGTGCTCCTGAACTAGCACGGCCTCTCTGTAGTTTTGGTCGCGTTCAGTGAGAAAGCGGAACGACTAGCTACTTAAACAGTGCAGTTTATTTAAACAACAGATATACAGGTTCTTTAGGATTGCCGGTGATAAATACACTGTCTGCAAAGCACGTGCAAATAAAGATATTGCTAAGTATACAAACGCGCGACAAAATTATAAACGATACAGCCTGGCTATAAACGTAGGGTAGAGATTCTCTAGAGAAATTTCTAAGTCCCCGAGAAAGCGCTCGGTGTAATCGAAGTCTTACCCAAAGGCGTCCCTATGGGGGGGAAGAAAGGCTCAGCCCGTCGACTGATCCCGGAAATCAGCGGTGGAATTCTTCGCGATGGTGTCTTCCCTGACATCCCCTCTCTCTTGGGCTATTTTTATATTATTTTTTTATCTTCAAAGTGGAGTTTGAGTGACTTTAGTCATACATACTTTTATTATGATTAATGTATTCAAGGAGGAGTGTTCACACCTCGGGGGCGGATAGCCTCCGGGATGGAGGTGTGTTTTGGTACATTGTGGTGAGCAAAGTTCGCACAAAAGGACAGCATTTCATCAACATTTGACGAAAGGTTGGCTCGGGTAGCGTGTAGGCCGCTTATCAGTTCCGTAGTACCATCTCGTCCCCATATCTGCTATTCGTCACAAGGGAAGGCCACGGAACAAGCGTGTTCCGTTCCATCCCTCGTGTAGTTTCGCAAACAACCTCGCGCAGGGAATCACAGATGTTGCATTCTTCGTGTGCTAGCTGTGGCTGTATTCTACCTCAGAAGCCTCTTGATTTTATGACTTTCCTTAATGTGTGAACAATGCTGTATTTTTGTATTCTTGGCCAATTTAGTAATTATTCCACATAATCCACCCCGTGACTACGGTCACTCAAGCTCCACGATAATCAATACTGATGGGGAATATCACATGTCCTCTTATGGCGAGGGATATCAAGTGCAAATACTTCTTGCGGGGTGATTAAGCGAGTTAAGCGTTTCATCATAATCCAAAGTCTAACATGCAAAACAATTGTCAAAGCAAAGCACAATACAGTGAGTACTAGTAGAACAACAACAGGATGGAGCATCTTGTTAAAAAGTCCTGTAGCTGTCGGTGACCATCCAAAGAGGGTGTCCCACCATTCATGTCCACCGTCTCTCTTGACCCTTTCCAGTACATGGTGTATTTCTTCAACATCATGATGGACAGTAATCAGAGTTCTTTGTCCATTTTCTTGGGCCTCTTTCAACAATCGCTTCAATTCATCGTGTTGTAGCAACTTCCTCACTAGTGAGAGATTCATTCCGATAGGGGTAGGCAGCAAATCTCGAATCAATGTGTAATTAGATTGTAGCAATTGAAAAGACGTAACAGGAGCTGAATAACTGAAGTCACATCCAATGATGTTAGTAAAGTTACAAACACAAAGATTTGAGTTATTACTTATATCTACTGCTATGTCATCTACGAATACAAAAGTACAGGGAGACCTCATGCAAACACACCCTTTCCCAATATATACAAGCACAGTTTCTGGGGTTTCATCAGGTTGTATCTCAAAATGACAAACATTCTGGTTGGTGTCAAGACAAATGTCTTGTGCCTTGAGAGTATTACTCTCACAAATGAATCCTTGTTGATCTCGTGAAATGCATGCTTCAACATCAACAGTTTGCCATTTATTCTCGTTTTGTTGTGCCCACGCTCTATGCTCTACCGGATGGAGTATAGCTCCATGGTGATTCAACCCCAGTGCGATGATTGGGTATATGGTGTATACTGAGGCATTGCGTATCGTTAAGACAAAAGCTGTGGCTTTGCTCTCAGTGGGATCATAGGTGAAATTAACCAGATACCACCAGGATTGAAATTTTCTCTCAAACTCAATTGCATTATCCCATATTACTTTTCGAATTTCAGTGGGCAAGGTGCCTTCTTCACCTTCCCTTATAATTGCGGCTGTCATAGATTGCATCCACAGTTGGGCTTGGATACAACTAAGGGCCAAGGAAACATTGTTTGGGGTTGTACCAAGTGCATTTGTGATCAGCTGATGGTCTTTTTCACCTGTTTCCTCCCACTGAGGCAATATATTCGATAAAAGCCATTGGTGATTTCCCAATGCTGATAGAGAGGACTGTAGAGGATGTTTTAATTTGTCTAGATCACTAGTAGTTGTGACTAGTTTGTTTGCAAGTATCTCAGCATCTGTACTATTTAAGACTCCCAGTCCTGTTCCTAAGATACCAGTCACCTCTCTCTTCAGTCGTTGTGAGGTGTCAACAGTTCGCCGGCCTAACCATGCTGACCATCCTGCATAAGATGTACTCAGGAATGGTGAGCAGGTGGGTTTGATCGCAGAGATATTAATCTGCATTGACAATTCTACTCGTTTGAGGGAATATGTTGGGTTAAACGGTATTTGTTGTTGACCTGTGTGTTTAATGGCATAAGGGCCAATGTTAAAGGTGTAAGGAGTTAGACTAATGGAGGGCTGAGTAGCTACACCCTTGAAAGTTTGTGGGGGTGTAGGTTTTGGGTTCATTTCAACAGGTTCAGATGTATTTGAGTCAATCATAAATTCAAATAACAATTCCGTGCCCCTGTAGCCCCAAATACAATATACTATGATAGGTTTGATAAAGGTGAAGTTGTGCCAGCAATCTGAGTTTGGCTCTATAATTTTGTAACAATCAATCAGTGTTATGTTTGTCCGGTTTAGTAGAGTCTACATGGATGGTTTCAATTACAGTTGGTCTATGGTGAGCAGACCCATTGATTACTCGGCAGCTAATTTGTATTTTCTTTCCTGGGACGGCTTCAAGCTTAGCCATTTGGAGTGAGTCTTTCCAACTCCATTTATCTCTGGAATATACTTCACTTCCTTGTATGACCAGAGTGGAGAGATTTAAATCCCTCATGTTTTCTAGTGTCTCAGTGCTTGCAGTGTATCGTGACAGTGCATTATCCCAAAGCTCATCATCAAGGGGCAGATTCTTAAGTCCGCTCAATAAGGTGTCATTATCGGGGGTTTCAGATAGTGGCAGTGGAACCAGACTAGTCTGTGGAGTTGAGTCAGGTTCGACTTTATCTATGCTTTGATCTATCTCATGTTTTGAAAACACCTCATTTTCATGTAGGACTACAGTGGCCAGGCTCAATTTTCCTTTTCCTGTTCCTGCCATCGCATTGTGTTTTACATAAGCTTGAGACCACGGCCATTCTGGGTCTCTTTGACTACAAACAACAGGGAGTAAAAAGATAAAACTGAATAGCATCAATTCCATCTGCCAATTCGTCATTCTAAAATTTAGGCCTCCAGATGGCCATACATAACAAAAATAATATTATTGCCAGGATCAATGTCAGGATTCCCTGGAGACACTCGAGGTTAGCGTAGGCCAATGCGTCTGTCCACGTACAGTTCTTCCGAGGTTCCTGTAAGACACAAAGGAAAAGAAAATCTGCTCGGTCTCATTTGACCGACGGGGTTAAAAAGAGGGCAAGATCCACCGGGTGCTGATCCGGTGTATCTTCCCTGAACAGTCTTTGGCTTCCCGTGCATGGGGGTTTTTGGGAGTAGCTAACACCATTGGTACTGTGCCAATTTGAGGCATTTTCACTAACACAGGTTGCCCAGGGTGAAATTGTCCCAGGTATTTTCGTGGTTCATTGGGAACTTTTGGAGTGATGATATCAGCAGATACACAGAAAGCTTTCATTTTAGGACAGCCATCTCCACTCCATCTGTTATTTAATTGATAGATGGCATCATCCAATGGCAAATGCCAACCAGGTTCATGAGTTTTTGCAAAACGCTTAACCAATCCATTGGTGCGTTCAACAATGCCATTAGCCTGAGGATAATAGGGAGTATGAAATACCCATCGAATCCCTTCTTCTTTGGCCCAATCTTGTACCACTGTAGCGGTAAAGTGTGAACCGTTATCACTTTGGATTTCCTCAGGAAGGGGAAGTGTGCTGAACCACCCTTTTAGGCCTTTCACTGTGTTGTTCCCGGTAGCTGATTTGAAGCTGGTGGCCATAGCGAGGCCAGAGATAATCTCCACTCCGACTAGGACGTATCTTTTCTCACCTGATGATCTCAAGGGCCCAATATAATCAATTTGCCATGAATGCCACAATGTTTTCTTGTCCCGAATGTGTAAAGGAGGCGCCTTACTCGGATGATCTTTATTGAGTCGTAGGCGACATTGTGAACAGGCGGTTACTACTTGTTCACACAGCTTAACCGACACAGGCCACCCCCGGGCTAGACCTTCCTGATACAGATCAGCACGGCCTGTATGGCCACGCTTAATATGTAACCATTCGAGTAAGCGTTCCCATTCCCGACCATCATCTACAATGTCAATTTGCTGCAACCGCGTGAGGCTATCTACCTGTTGGTTGAATTGAGCAGTGATCGAGTTCGAACGATCATGGCCTTTTACCCAACCAATGTGCAATGTTCTCTGTCCTCCCATTTCCAACAGTTGCTTCCAACTCTCTGTCTCCCAGATTGGGACTCTATTCACCTGCCAATCATTGGCTGCCCAGTGTCCAATCCATTCAGTGGCTCCTTTAAAAACAGCATATGAGTCAGTGTAAATGTAAGTAGCCCCACGTTGTGCAGCTAGTAGGACGGCTCTGAGTTCCCCTACTTGTGCGCTACCTTCTCCTGTTTCAATTGCTCTTTCCCCCGTTGCTACTTCCAGTGCTACGGCCTTGTATTTCCACTTATTGTTCTCACGGTGAGATGACGCATCAGTAAACCACACTCCTGTAAGATCACTGCCTTCTTTCAGAGGAGGTGCTTCTTGGATTGGAGATGGTCTGTTTGGTGGGGATTGGAACAATAGGGCACCATCTATATCCTTCTGGAGCTTGGATACTTTGATACTACCTTCAGAGATTGGCATGATATCATTAATGCCTTCTAAATAAGCATACCACTTTCGAACTGTGGGTTTCTGGGCAATGCCGGCTGGTGGTGCTGTCCCTTTACGGACCACATCTAGGAGACGAAAAGGGCCCCGAACAATCACGCTCTGTTCTCTCCTTATCTGCTCTGCTCGTTGCAATGCTCGCACCAGGGACAGTAAACCCTTCTCTAGGTCTGAATATCTGCTCTCAGTATCATTAAAGGAGTGAGAGCTAAATTCTAATGGTCTCTCCGGTCCTGCTGGTCCCTTTTGCCATAAGTTACAATGAGAGCCATGTTCGCTGGACCCCCATTCTACATGGACAGGGTCAGTTGGATGTATGGGGCCAAGTTGTTGGAATAACCTTAGCTCTTTTATTAGCAATTCCAGTGCATTAGTATGTTGTTCAGTCCACTCCCAGGATTTACCTTTTTTGAGCAAACAATAAAGGGGGCGAGCAATGATGGAAAAGCCAGGGATGTGTTTACGCCAATAACTTAAAGTTCCCAGAACTTGCTGTAACTCCTTCGTGCTGGAAGGATTCTGTCCATGTTCTATTTTTTTCAGGGTATCCTGAGGGACAGAAGCAGCTCCCTTAATCCACCAGACCCCCAGGAATTTAACTTCCTGTGCAGGTCCCTGACATTTTGAGTCTGGAATTTCCAATCCCAAATCTGATAATGTTTTTCGGATGTTTTGCATCATGTCTTGTACACTTTCTTGGCTCTCTCCCCCCCTATTAAGATGTCGTCAATATATTGGTATACTGTACATCCCTGTGAAACAGGAATCTCTGATAGCGCTTTAGCTAAAGCATTATGAGCAATGGTGGGGGAATGTTTGTATCCTTGTGGAAGTCGGTTAAAGGTATATTGGACTCCTTTCCACGTGAATGCAAACTGCGCTTTGTCTTGCTCAAGGAGGGGAATCATAAAAAACATGTCTTTTACATCTAAGGCAGCCATCCAAGGATGGGCAGCTCCTTTTATCATTGTCACAATTTCCGCGATACTCGGAACCGCAGCGGTCAGGGGTGCAGTGTTGGCGTTTAACTTTCGGTAATCTACTGTGAAACGCCATTGCCCGGTTGGTTTCTTTACTGGCCACACCGGTGAATTATAAGGCGAGTGAGTCCTCTTAATGATGTTTCTTTTTTCTAAATCTGATACCACCCCGTCTGCTCCTGCAAGTGCAGCTGCAGGCAGTGGGTACTGTCGGACGTTGGTAATTTTAGAGGGAGGCAAAGGTATAGATGTTTCTAATAGGCCCAGTTTAACTGTGTCTAATCCTTTTTTGCGTCCTGCAAAACTCCACACAGTTCCATCCGGGAATTTCCACATTCGCCCACGCAGCACGTCAAATCCTAGGAGGTTAGAATGTGAGGCACCCACTAACACTTCTGCCCTAGTCATTCGCTGCTCTCCCGGCAACCAGAGGTTAATTTTTGCAGTGGGGCATGTTTTTACCACACCATCAATTCCTGTGAAGTTGACTCTGCGTCGGGTGGGATTTATACCTAGAAGTTGTGCTGTTTCGTTAGTGATTGCAGACATTTGGGCTCCAGTATCAATAATAAAATTTACCAATATCTTCCGGGGTCCAACAGGAATGATAATAACGGGTTCGGAGTCTTTATGAGAGAGCCATTGAATTGCTAGTACCTGCCGGACAGGGTGGCTCACTGCCCTCCCCGGGGATAGGAGTTTTTTGGCTGGGACTCTGTCAAATCAATCAAGTTACGTTCCGGTGCAGAAGGCACAATTTTCTCACGACTTGGGGATTCTCTGGTTAGACTTTTCTCCCCAGCCACATTATTCTTTCTAGTTAGAGATTGGACTAGTGTACGGAGGTCTCCCGTAGGGACACCGTGCAAGAATTGTCGGGGCACCCCTAATTGTAGGGCTTTACGCCACAACTCATTCCGGTCCTTATCAGGCTTAAACCTTTCCTCCGATTTAGGGTTTTTAGTGTGAGTTCGGACTTGGCGAACCTTTCGGGGGTGTTCGGAGGATTTCTCACTAGTTAGGCTGGCCCAGCCCATTCGGCGCCCATATTGATCTATTTCCTGTACATATTCATTCCAGGTGGGCATGTAGTGACGACGGCCCCGCCTATGAGCACCCCGAGCCTCTCGTATACGATCTTGAGTACGAACAAGGAACGGTTTCAGGCAATCGGGAAGACCACGGATGAGAGAGGCTAATCGATCGGGGTCGATAGGGGCTGACATTGGGGATTTCCGAAATTCCTCTCTGTCATACATGGCTTGCAGACAAGCTGCTTTCCGTACAGCCGCAAACAGATCAGAGTAGCCTGTAGCTCTAATCTCTAACGGCTCCCCCCTCTCTCGCGGATCCATACCCCCTGCCCAATAGGCTGCTCGAGCAGTTAGGGAATAATTATGATCCCCAGGCATAGTGGTTAAAAACACTCCTGGTCCCCAAGAGTCTCCTGCTTCTTCCTCACTCAGCATAATTCTGTCCCCCCCTTCAGAAGAAACTCGCCACACGTACTCAACAGCTGACTCTTCTGGTCGCCTCGAATATTTCTCCCTTATTTTTGTTAACTCGGTTGGTGTCCGTGGAACGGTACGCACAGTGGTGTGAATTTCATCATCGTCATCAACCGCAGCTTCAGTTTTAACCAGAGGACGTAAAGGAAAAACTTGGGATTTCAAAGTAAAAGTCCTTTCCTCCTCATCTTCTTCGTCATCCTCACTATTAGACAAAAAATCTCCGGTCTGGGTTCCGGAATTTGGATAACACATTAACTTACGAATCTGTTGGACCTGGGTCGAGGGCTGCATTTTATCTAAGAGCCCAGTCACCCTTTCTAATAATATTTTAAGTTGAGCATTCTGGTTTCCTAAACATTCATTCTCACTCACAAGCTTATCGACGTGAGTTCTTAATTTTTCTCCTGCCTCCTTTTGCAAGGCTAATGATGACTTCAGCACCTCATTCTCCGATTTCAGGGTTGCATATTCTACAGCTGAAATCAGATTAGGAGCAGGGGTTTCTCTAGCTTCTTGTTGTGCACAAGATAAACTGGCGCCTAACACAGCACAAATCACACCCTTGCCTTTCCCCGCTCTGAGCTTCTGTGAAACCCGACACTCTTCAATACGTTCCACCACTTTCTCTTCATCCTTCCAAAATTTTTGGGCCCACTCCTTCCCAGCCTGGGAAGGGGCACAATCATATTTTTGCAGCAGTTTATCCATGGCAATCCTGCCGACTACGCCAAATTCTGTTGCGTGAAACGGGGCCAAGCGGTTTTGGCAGAAGATAAACCCCCTTGCGTTCTAACACTCCTCACCGAGGTGGGAGGCTAGGTGCGGCTAGGTTTAAATTCTGAGTGATGCCCAATTCAGCACTATCAGTCCAATCGCGTTTAATATGTATTAAACTACTACGATTTGGATACACTAATAGTGGACTGCACCTTCAGTCTAGTCGTGCTCCTGAACTAGCACGGCCTCTCTGTAGTTTTGGTCGCGTTCAGTGAGAAAGCGGAACGACTAGCTACTTAAACAGTGCAGTTTATTTAAACAACAGATATACAGGTTCTTTAGGATTGCCGGTGATAAATACACTGTCTGCAAAGCACGTGCAAATAAAGATATTGCTAAGTATACAAACGCGCGACAAAATTATAAACGATACAGCCTGGCTATAAACGTAGGGTAGAGATTCTCTAGAGAAATTTCTAAGTCCCCGAGAAAGCGCTCGGTGTAATCGAAGTCTTACCCAAAGGCGTCCCTATGGGGGGGAAGAAAGGCTCAGCCCGTCGACTGATCCCGGAAATCAGCGGTGGAATTCTTCGCGATGGTGTCTTCCCTGACATCCCCTCTCTCTTGGGCTATTTTTATATTATTTTTTTATCTTCAAAGTGGAGTTTGAGTGACTTTAGTCATACATACTTTTATTATGATTAATGTATTCAAGGAGGAGTGTTCACACCTCGGGGGCGGATAGCCTCCGGGATGGAGGTGTGTTTTGGTACATTGTGGTGAGCAAAGTTCGCACAAAAGGACAGCATTTCATCAACATTTGACGAAATGTTGGCTCGGGTAGCGTGTAGGCCGCTTATCAGTTCCGTAGTACCATCTCGTCCCCATATCTGCTATTCGTCACAAGGGAAGGCCACGGAACAAGCGTGTTCCGTTCCATCCCTCGTGTAGTTTCGCAAACAACCTCGCGCAGGGAATCACAGATGTTGCATTCTTCGTGTGCTAGCTGTGGCTGTATTCTACCTCAGAAGCCTCTTGATTTTATGACTTTCCTTAATGTGTGAACAATGCTGTATTTTTGTATTCTTGGCCAATTTAGTAATTATTCCACATAATCCACCCCGTGACTACAGTCACTCAAGCTCCACGATAATCAATACTGATGGGGAATATCACATGTCCTCTTATGGCGAGGGATATCAAGTGCAAATACTTCTTGCGGGGTGATTAAGCGAGTTAAGCGTTTCATCATAATCCAAAGTCTAACATGCAAAACAATTGTCAAAGCAAAGCACAATACAGTGAGTACTAGTAGAACAACAACAGGATGGAGCATCTTGTTAAAAAGTCCTGTAGCTGTCGGTGACCATCCAAAGAGGGTGTCCCACCATTCATGTCCACCGTCTCTCTTGACCCTTTCCAGTACATGGTGTATTTCTTCAACATCATGATGGACAGTAATCAGAGTTCTTTGTCCATTTTCTTGGGCCTCTTTCAACAATCGCTTCAATTCATCGTGTTGTAGCAACTTCCTCACTAGTGAGAGATTCATTCCGATAGGGGTAGGCAGCAAATCTCGAATCAATGTGTAATTAGATTGTAGCAATTGAAAAGACGTAACAGGAGCTGAATAACTGAAGTCACATCCAATGATGTTAGTAAAGTTACAAACACAAAGATTTGAGTTATTACTTATATCTACTGCTATGTCATCTACGAATACAAAAGTACAGGGAGACCTCATGCAAACACACCCTTTCCCAATATATACAAGCACAGTTTCTGGGGTTTCATCAGGTTGTATCTCAAAATGACAAACATTCTGGTTGGTGTCAAGACAAATGTCTTGTGCCTTGAGAGTATTACTCTCACAAATGAATCCTTGTTGATCTCGTGAAATGCATGCTTCAACATCAACAGTTTGCCATTTATTCTCGTTTTGTTGTGCCCACACTCTATGCTCTACCGGATGGAGTATAGCTCCATGGTGATTCAACCCCAGTGCGATGATTGGGTATATGGTGTATACTGAGGCATTGCGTATCGTTAAGACAAAAGCTGTGGCTTTGCTCTCAGTGGGATCATAGGTGAAATTAACCAGATACCACCAGGATTGAAATTTTCTCTCAAACTCAATTGCATTATCCCATATTACTTTTCGAATTTCAGTGGGCAAGGTGCCTTCTTCACCTTCCCTTATAATTGCGCCTGTCATAGATTGCATCCACAGTTGGGCTTGGATACAACTAAGGGCCAAGGAAACATTGTTTTGGGTTGTACCAAGTGCATTTGTGATCAGCTGATGGTCTTTTTCACCTGTTTCCTCCCACTGAGGCAATATATTCGATAAAAGCCATTGGTGATTTCCCAATGCTGATAGAGAGGACTGTAGAGGATGTTTTAATTTGTCTAGATCACTAGTAGTTGTGACTAGTTTGTTTGCAAGTATCTCAGCATCTGTACTATTTAAGACTCCCAGTCCTGTTCCTAAGATACCAGTCACCTCTCTCTTCAGTCGTTGTGAGGTGTCAACAGTTCGCCGGCCTAACCATGCTGACCATCCTGCATAAGATGTACTCAGGAATGGTGAGCAGGTGGGTTTGATCGCAGAGATATTAATCTGCATTGACAATTCTACTCGTTTGAGGGAATATGTTGGGTTAAACGGTATTTGTTGTTGACCTGTGTGTTTAATGGCATAAGGGCCAATGTTAAAGGTGTAAGGAGTTAGACTAATGGAGGGCTGAGTAGCTACACCCTTGAAAGTTTGTGGGGGTGTAGGTTTTGGGTTCATTTCAACAGGTTCAGATGTATTTGAGTCAATCATAAATTCAAATAACAATTCCGTGCCCCTGTAGCCCCAAATACAATATACTATGATAGGTTTGATAAAGGTGAAGTTGTGCCAGCAATCTGAGTTTGGCTCTATAATTTTGTAACAATCAATCAGTGTTATATTTGTCCGGTTTAGTAGAGTCTACATGGATGGTTTCAATTACAGTTGGTCTATGGTGAGCAGACCCATTGATTACTCGGCAGCTAATTTGTATTTTCTTTCCTGGGACGGCTTCAAGCTTAGCCATTTGGAGTGAGTCTTTCCAACTCCATTTATCTCTGGAATATACTTCACTTCCTTGTATGACCAGAGTGGAGAGATTTAAATCCCTCATGTTTTCTAGTGTCTCAGTGCTTGCAGTGTATCGTGACAGTGCATTATCCCAAAGCTCATCATCAAGGGGCAGATTCTTAAGTCCGCTCAATAAGGTGTCATTATCGGGGGTTTCAGATAGTGGCAGTGGAACCAGACTAGTCTGTGGAGTTGAGTCAGGTTCGACTTTATCTATGCTTTGATCTATCTCATGTTTTGAAAACACCTCATTTTCATGTAGGACTACAGTGGCCAGGCTCAATTTTCCTTTTCCTGTTCCTGCCATCGCATTGTGTTTTACATAAGCTTGAGACCACGGCCATTCTGGGTCTCTTTGACTACAAACAACAGGGAGTAAAAAGATAAAACTGAATAGCATCAATTCCATCTGCCAATTCGTCATTCTAAAATTTAGGCCTCCAGATGGCCATACATAACAAAAATAATATTATTGCCAGGATCAATGTCAGGATTCCCTGGAGACACTCGAGGTTAGCGTAGGCCAATGCGTCTGTCCACGTACAGTTCTTCCGAGGTTCCTGTAAGACACAAAGGAAAAGAAAATCTGCTCGGTCTCATTTGACCGACGGGGTTAAAAAGAGGGCGAGATCCACCGGGTGCTGATCCGGTGTATCTTCCCTGAACAGTCTTTGGCTTCCCGTGCATGGGGGTTTTTGGGAGTAGCTAACACCATTGGTACTGTGCCAATTTGAGGCATTTTCACTAACACAGGTTGCCCAGGGTGAAATTGTCCCAGGTATTTTCGTGGTTCATTGGGAACTTTTGGAGTGATGATAGCAGCAGATACACAGAAAGCTTTCATTTTAGGACAGCCATCTCCACTCCATCTGTTATTTAATTGATAGATGGCATCATCCAATCGCAAATGCCAACCAGGTTCATGAGTTTTTGCAAAACGCTTAACCAATCCATTGGTGCGTTCAACAATGCCATTAGCCTGAGGATAATAGGGAGTATGAAATACCCATCGAATCCCTTCTTCTTTGGCCCAATCTTGTACCACTGTAGCGGTAAAGTGTGAACCGTTATCACTTTGGATTTCCTCAGGAAGGGGAAGTGTGCTGAACCACCCTTTTAGGCCTTTCACTGTGTTGTTCCCGGTAGCTGATTTGAAGCTGGTGGCCATAGCGAGGCCAGAGATAATCTCCACTCCGACTAGGACGTATCTTTTCTCACCTGATGATCTCAAGGGCCCAATATAATCAATTTGCCATGAATGCCACAATGTTTTCTTGTCCCGAATGTGTAAAGGAGGCGCCTTACTCGGATGATCTTTATTGAGTCGTAGGCGACATTGTGAACAGGCGGTTACTACTTGTTCACACAGCTTAACCGACACAGGCCACCCCCGGGCTAGACCTTCCTGATACAGATCAGCACGGCCTGTATGGCCACGCTTAATATGTAACCATTCGAGTAAGCGTTCCCATTCCCGACCATCATCTACAATGTCAATTTGCTGCAACCGCGTGAGGCTATCTACCTGTTGGTTGAATTGAGCAGTGATCGAGTTCGAACGATCATGGCCTTTTACCCAACCAACGTGCAATGTTCTCTGTCCTCCCATTTCCAACAGTTGCTTCCAACTCTCTGTCTCCCAGATTGGGACTCTATTCACCTGCCAATCATTGGCTGCCCAGTGTCCAATCCATTCAGTGGCTCCTTTAAAAACAGCATATGAGTCAGTGTAAATGTAAGTAGCCCCACGTTGTGCAGCTAGTAGGACGGCTCTGAGTTCCCCTACTTGTGCGCTACCTTCTCCTGTTTCAATTGCTCTTTCCCCCGTTGCTACTTCCAGTGCTACGGCCTTGTATTTCCACTTATTGTTCTCACGGTGAGATGACGCATCAGTAAACCACACTCCTGTAAGATCACTGCCTTCTTTCAGAGGAGGTGCTTCTTGGATTGGAGATGGTCTGTTTGGTGGGGATTGGAACAATAGGGCACCATCTATATCCTTCTGGAGCTTGGATACTTTGATACTACCTTCAGAGATTGGCATGATATCATTAATGCCTTCTAAATAAGCATACCACTTTCGAACTGTGGGTTTCTGGGCAATGCCGGCTGGTGGTGCTGTCCCTTTACGGACCACGTCTAGGAGACGAAAAGGGCCCCGAACAATCACGCTCTGTTCTCTCCTTATCTGCTCTGCTCGTTGCAATGCTCGCACCAGGGACAGTAAACCCTTCTCTAGGTCTGAATATCTGCTCTCAGTATCATTAAAGGAGTGAGAGCTAAATTCTAATGGTCTCTCCGGTCCTGCTGGTCCCTTTTGCCATAAGTTACAATGAGAGCCATGTTCGCTGGACCCCCATTCTACATGGACAGGGTCAGTTGGATGTATGGGGCCAAGTTGTTGGAATAACCTTAGCTCTTTTATTAGCAATTCCAGTGCATTAGTATGTTGTTCAGTCCACTCCCAGGATTTACCTTTTTTGAGCAAACAATAAAGGGGGCGAGCAATGATGGAAAAGCCAGGGATGTGTTTACGCCAATAACTTAAAGTTCCCAGAACTTGCTGTAACTCCTTCGTGCTGGAAGGATTCTGTCCATGTTCTATTTTTTTCAGGGTATCCTGAGGGACAGAAGCAGCTCCCTTAATCCACCAGACCCCCAGGAATTTAACTTCCTGTGCAGGTCCCTGACATTTTGAGTCTGGAATTTCCAATCCCAAATCTGATAATGTTTTTCGGATGTTTTGCATCATGTCTTGTACACTTTCTTGGCTCTCTCCCCCCCTATTAAGATGTCGTCAATATATTGGTATACTGTACATCCCTGTGAAACAGGAATCTCTGATAGCGCTTTAGCTAAAGCATTATGAGCAATGGTGGGGGAATGTTTGTATCCTTGTGGAAGTCGGTTAAAGGTATATTGGACTCCTTTCCACGTGAATGCAAACTGCGCTTTGTCTTGCTCAAGGAGGGGAATCATAAAAAACATGTCTTTTACATCTAAGGCAGCCATCCAAGGATGGGCAGCTCCTTTTATCATTGTCACAATTTCCGCGATACTCGGAACCGCAGCGGTCAGGGGTGCAGTGTTGGCGTTTAACTTTCGGTAATCTACTGTGAAACGCCATTGCCCGGTTGGTTTCTTTACTGGCCACACCGGTGAATTATAAGGCGAGTGAGTCCTCTGAATGATGTTTCTTTTTTCTAAATCTGATACCACCCCGTCTGCTCCTGCAAGTGCAGCTGCAGGCAGTGGGTACTGTCGGACGTTGGTAATTTTAGAGGGAGGCAAAGGTATAGATGTTTCTAATAGGCCCAGTTTAACTGTGTCTAATCCTTTTTTGCGTCCTGCAAAACTCCACGCAGTTCCATCCGGGAATTTCCACATTCGCCCACGCAGCACGTCAAATCCTAGGAGGTTAGAATGTGAGGCACCCACTAACACTTCTGCCCTAGTCATTCGCTGCTCTCCCGGCAACCAGAGGTTAATTTTTGCAGTGGGGCATGTTTTTACCACACCATCAATTCCTGTGAAGTTGACTCTGCGTCGGGTGGGATTTATACCTAGAAGTTGTGCTGTTTCGTTAGTGATTGCAGACATTTGGGCTCCAGTATCAATAATAAAATTTACCAATATCTTCCGGGGTCCAACAGGAATGATAATAACGGGTTCGGAGTCTTTATGAGAGAGCCATTGAATTGCTAGTACCTGCCGGACAGGGTGGCTCACTGCCCTCCCCGGGGATAGGAGTTTTTTGGCTGGGACTCTGTCAAATCAATCAAGTTACGTTCCGGTGCAGAAGGCACAATTTTCTCACGACTTGGGGATTCTCTGGTTAGACTTTTCTCCCCAGCCACATTATTCTTTCTAGTTAGAGATTGGACTAGTGTACGGAGGTCTCCCGTAGGGACACCGTGCAAGAATTGTCGGGGCACCCCTAATTGTAGGGCTTTACGCCACAACTCATTCCGGTCCTTATCAGGCTTAAACCTTTCCTCCGATTTAGGGTTTTTAGTGTGAGTTCGGACTTGGCGAACCTTTCGGGGGTGTTCGGAGGATTTCTCACTAGTTAGGCTGGCCCAGCCCATTCGGCGCCCATATTGATCTATTTCCTGTACATATTCATTCCAGGTGGGCATGTAGTGACGACGGCCCCGCCTATGAGCACCCCGAGCCTCTCGTATACGATCTTGAGTACGAACAAGGAACGGTTTCAGGCAATCGGGAAGACCACGGATGAGAGGGGCTAATCGATCGGGGTCGATAGGGGCTGACATTGGGGATTTCCGAAATTCCTCTCTGTCATACATGGCTTGCAGACAAGCTGCTTTCCGTACAGCCGCAAACAGATCAGAGTAGCCTGTAGCTCTAATCTCTAACGGCTCCCCCCTCTCTCGCGGATCCATACCCCCTGCCCAATAGGCTGCTCGAGCAGTTAGGGAATAATTATGATCCCCAGGCATAGTGGTTAAAAACACTCCTGGTCCCCAAGAGTCTCCTGCTTCTTCCTCACTCAGCATAATTCTGTCCCCCCCTTCAGAAGAAACTCGCCACACGTACTCAACAGCTGACTCTTCTGGTCGCCTCGAATATTTCTCCCTTATTTTTGTTAACTCGGTTGGTGTCCGTGGAACGGTACGCACAGTGGTGTGAATTTCATCATCGTCATCAACCGCAGCTTCAGTTTTAACCAGAGGACGTAAAGGAAAAACTTGGGATTTCAAAGTAAAAGTCCTTTCCTCCTCATCTTCTTCGTCATCCTCACTATTAGACAAAAAATCTCCGGTCTGGGTTCCGGAATTTGGATAACACATTAACTTACGAATCTGTTGGACCTGGGTCGAGGGCTGCATTTTATCTAAGAGCCCAGTCACCCTTTCTAATAATATTTTAAGTTGAGCATTCTGGTTTCCTAAACATTCATTCTCACTCACAAGCTTATCGACGTGAGTTCTTAATTTTTCTCCTGCCTCCTTTTGCAAGGCTAATGATGACTTCAGCACCTCATTCTCCGATTTCAGGGTTGCATATTCTACAGCTGAAATCAGATTAGGAGCAGGGGTTTCTCTAGCTTCTTGTTGTGCACAAGATAAACAGGCGCCTAACACAGCACAAATCACACCCTTGCCTTTCCCCGCTCTGAGCTTCTGTGAAACCCGACACTCTTCAATACGTTCCACCACTTTCTCTTCATCCTTCCAAAATTTTTGGGCCCACTCCTTCCCAGCCTGGGAAGGGGCACAATCATATTTTTGCAGCAGTTTATCCATGGCAATCCTGCCGACTACGCCAAATTCTGTTGCGTGAAACGGGGCCAAGCGGTTTTGGCAGAAGATAAACCCCCTTGCGTTCTAACACTCCTCACCGAGGTGGGAGGCTAGGTGCGGCTAGGTTTAAATTCTGAGTGATGCCCAATTCAGCACTATCAGTCCAATCGCGTTTAATATGTATTAAACTACTACGATTTGGATACACTAATAGTGGACTGCACCTTCAGTCTAGTCGTGCTCCTGAACTAGCACGGCCTCTCTGTAGTTTTGGTCGCGTTCAGTGAGAAAGCGGAACGACTAGCTACTTAAACAGTGCAGTTTATTTAAACAACAGATATACAGGTTCTTTAGGATTGCCGGTGATAAATACACTGTCTGCAAAGCACGTGCAAATAAAGATATTGCTAAGTATACAAACGCGCGACAAAATTATAAACGATACAGCCTGGCTATAAACGTAGGGTAGAGATTCTCTAGAGAAATTTCTAAGTCCCCGAGAAAGCGCTCGGTGTAATCGAAGTCTTACCCAAAGGCGTCCCTATGGGGGGGAAGAAAGGCTCAGCCCGTCGACTGATCCCGGAAATCAGCGGTGGAATTCTTCGCGATGGTGTCTTCCCTGACATCCCCTCTCTCTTGGGCTATTTTTATATTATTTTTTTATCTTCAAAGTGGAGTTTGAGTGACTTTAGTCATACATACTTTTATTATGATTAATGTATTCAAGGAGGAGTGTTCACACCTCGGGGGCGGATAGCCTCCGGGATGGAGGTGTGTTTTGGTACATTGTGGTGAGCAAAGTTCGCACAAAAGGACAGCATTTCATCAACATTTGACGAAATGTTGGCTCGGGTAGCGTGTAGGCCGCTTATCAGTTCCGTAGTACCATCTCGTCCCCATATCTGCTATTCGTCACAAGGGAAGGCCACGGAACAAGCGTGTTCCGTTCCATCCCTCGTGTAGTTTCGCAAACAACCTCGCGCAGGGAATCACAGATGTTGCATTCTTCGTGTGCTAGCTGTGGCTGTATTCTACCTCAGAAGCCTCTTGATTTTATGACTTTCCTTAATGTGTGAACAATGCTGTATTTTTGTATTCTTGGCCAATTTAGTAATTATTCCACATAATCCACCCCGTGACTACAGTCACTCAAGCTCCACGATAATCAATACTGATGGGGAATATCACATGTCCTCTTATGGCGAGGGATATCAAGTGCAAATACTTCTTGCGGGGTGATTAAGCGAGTTAAGCGTTTCATCATAATCCAAAGTCTAACATGCAAAACAATTGTCAAAGCAAAGCACAATACAGTGAGTACTAGTAGAACAACAACAGGATGGAGCATCTTGTTAAAAAGTCCTGTAGCTGTCGGTGACCATCCAAAGAGGGTGTCCCACCATTCATGTCCACCGTCTCTCTTGACCCTTTCCAGTACATGGTGTATTTCTTCAACATCATGATGGACAGTAATCAGAGTTCTTTGTCCATTTTCTTGGGCCTCTTTCAACAATCGCTTCAATTCATCGTGTTGTAGCAACTTCCTCACTAGTGAGAGATTCATTCCGATAGGGGTAGGCAGCAAATCTCGAATCAATGTGTAATTAGATTGTAGCAATTGAAAAGACGTAACAGGAGCTGAATAACTGAAGTCACATCCAATGATGTTAGTAAAGTTACAAACACAAAGATTTGAGTTATTACTTATATCTACTGCTATGTCATCTACGAATACAAAAGTACAGGGAGACCTCATGCAAACACACCCTTTCCCAATATATACAAGCACAGTTTCTGGGGTTTCATCAGGTTGTATCTCAAAATGACAAACATTCTGGTTGGTGTCAAGACAAATGTCTTGTGCCTTGAGAGTATTACTCTCACAAATGAATCCTTGTTGATCTCGTGAAATGCATGCTTCAACATCAACAGTTTGCCATTTATTCTCGTTTTGTTGTGCCCACACTCTATGCTCTACCGGATGGAGTATAGCTCCATGGTGATTCAACCCCAGTGCGATGATTGGGTATATGGTGTATACTGAGGCATTGCGTATCGTTAAGACAAAAGCTGTGGCTTTGCTCTCAGTGGGATCATAGGTGAAATTAACCAGATACCACCAGGATTGAAATTTTCTCTCAAACTCAATTGCATTATCCCATATTACTTTTCGAATTTCAGTGGGCAAGGTGCCTTCTTCACCTTCCCTTATAATTGCGGCTGTCATAGATTGCATCCACAGTTGGGCTTGGATACAACTAAGGGCCAAGGAAACATTGTTTGGGGTTGTACCAAGTGCATTTGTGATCAGCTGATGGTCTTTTTCACCTGTTTCCTCCCACTGAGGCAATATATTCGATAAAAGCCATTGGTGATTTCCCAATGCTGATAGAGAGGACTGTAGAGGATGTTTTAATTTGTCTAGATCACTAGTAGTTGTGACTAGTTTGTTTGCAAGTATCTCAGCATCTGTACTATTTAAGACTCCCAGTCCTGTTCCTAAGATACCAGTCACCTCTCTCTTCAGTCGTTGTGAGGTGTCAACAGTTCGCCGGCCTAACCATGCTGACCATCCTGCATAAGATGTACTCAGGAATGGTGAGCAGGTGGGTTTGATCGCAGAGATATTAATCTGCATTGACAATTCTACTCGTTTGAGGGAATATGTTTGGTTAAACGGTATTTGTTGTTGACCTGTGTGTTTAATGGCATAAGGGCCAATGTTAAAGGTGTAAGGAGTTAGACTAATGGAGGGCTGAGTAGCTACACCCTTGAAAGTTTGTGGGGGTGTAGGTTTTGGGTTCATTTCAACAGGTTCAGATGTATTTGAGTCAATCATAAATTCAAATAACAATTCCGTGCCCCTGTAGCCCCAAATACAATATACTATGATAGGTTTGATAAAGGTGAAGTTGTGCCAGCAATCTGAGTTTGGCTCTATAATTTTGTAACAATCAATCAGTGTTATATTTGTCCGGTTTAGTAGAGTCTACATGGATGGTTTCAATTACAGTTGGTCTATGGTGAGCAGACCCATTGATTACTCGGCAGCTAATTTGTATTTTCTTTCCTGGGACGGCTTCAAGCTTAGCCATTTGGAGTGAGTCTTTCCAACTCCATTTATCTCTGGAATATACTTCACTTCCTTGTATAACCAGAGTGGAGAGATTTAAATCCCTCATGTTTTCTAGTGTCTCAGTGCTTGCAGTGTATCGTGACAGTGCATTATCCCAAAGCTCATCATCAAGGGGCAGATTCTTAAGTCCGCTCAATAAGGTGTCATTATCGGGGGTTTCAGATAGTGGCAGTGGAACCAGACTAGTCTGTGGAGTTGAGTCAGGTTCGACTTTATCTATGCTTTGATCTATCTCATGTTTTGAAAACACCTCATTTTCATGTAGGACTACAGTGGCCAGGCTCAATTTTCCTTTTCCTGTTCCTGCCATCGCATTGTGTTTTACATAAGCTTGAGACCACGGCCATTCTGGGTCTCTTTGACTACAAACAACAGGGAGTAAAAAGATAAAACTGAATAGCATCAATTCCATCTGCCAATTCGTCATTCTAAAATTTAGGCCTCCAGATGGCCATACATAACAAAAATAATATTATTGCCAGGATCAATGTCAGGATTCCCTGGAGACACTCGAGGTTAGCGTAGGCCAATGCGTCTGTCCACATACAGTTCTTCCGAGGTTCCTGTAAGACACAAAGGAAAAGAAAATCTGCTCGGTCTCATTTGACCGACGGGGTTAAAAGAGGGCGAGATCCACCGGGTGCTGATCCGGTGTATCTTCCCTGAACAGTCTTTGGCTTCCCGTGCATGGGGGTTTTTGGGAGTAGCTAACACCATTGGTACTGTGCCAATTTGAGGCATTTTCACTAACACAGGTTGCCCAGGGTGAAATTGTCCCAGGTATTTTCGTGGTTCATTGGGAACTTTTGGAGTGATGATATCAGCAGATACACAGAAAGCTTTCATTTTAGGACAGCCATCTCCACTCCATCTGTTATTTAATTGATAGATGGCATCATCCAATCGCAAATGCCAACCAGGTTCATGAGTTTTTGCAAAACGCTTAACCAATCCATTGGTGCGTTCAACAATGCCATTAGCCTGAGGATAATAGGGAGTATGAAATACCCATCGAATCCCTTCTTCTTTGGCCCAATCTTGTACCACTGTAGCGGTAAAGTGTGAACCGTTATCACTTTGGATTTCCTCAGGAAGGGGAAGTGTGCTGAACCACCCTTTTAGGCCTTTCACTGTGTTGTTCCCGGTAGCTGATTTGAAGCTGGTGGCCATAGCGAGGCCAGAGATAATCTCCACTCCGACTAGGACGTATCTTTTCTCACCTGATGATCTCAAGGGCCCAATATAATCAATTTGCCATGAATGCCACAATGTTTTCTTGTCCCGAATGTGTAAAGGAGGCGCCTTACTCGGATGATCTTTATTGAGTCGTAGGCGACATTGTGAACAGGCGGTTACTACTTGTTCACACAGCTTAACCGACACAGGCCACCCCCGGGCTAGACCTTCCTGATACAGATCAGCACGGCCTGTATGGCCACGCTTAATATGTAACCATTCGAGTAAGCGTTCCCATTCCCGACCATCATCTACAATGTCAATTTGCTGCAACCGCGTGAGGCTATCTACCTGTTGGTTGAATTGAGCAGTGATCGAGTTCGAACGATCATGGCCTTTTACCCAACCGATGTGCAATGTTCTCTGTCCTCCCATTTCCAACAGTTGCTTCCAACTCTCTGTCTCCCAGATTGGGACTCTATTCACCTGCCAATCATTGGCTGCCCAGTGTCCAATCCATTCAGTGGCTCCTTTAAAAACAGCATATGAGTCAGTGTAAATGTAAGTAGCCCCACGTTGTGCAGCTAGTAGGACGGCTCTGAGTTCCCCTACTTGTGCGCTACCTTCTCCTGTTTCAATTGCTCTTTCCCCCGTTGCTACTTCCAGTGCTACGGCCTTGTATTTCCACTTATTGTTCTCACGGTGAGATGACGCATCAGTAAACCACACTCCTGTAAGATCACTGCCTTCTTTCAGAGGAGGTGCTTCTTGGATTGGAGATGGTCTGTTTGGTGGGGATTGGAACAATAGGGCACCATCTATATCCTTCTGGAGCTTGGATACTTTGATACTACCTTCAGAGATTGGCATGATATCATTAATGCCTTCTAAATAAGCATACCACTTTCGAACTGTGGGTTTCTGGGCAATGCCGGCTGGTGGTGCTGTCCCTTTACGGACCACATCTAGGAGACGAAAAGGGCCCCGAACAATCACGCTCTGTTCTCTCCTTATCTGCTCTGCTCGTTGCAATGCTCGCACCAGGGACAGTAAACCCTTCTCTAGGTCTGAATATCTGCTCTCAGTATCATTAAAGGAGTGAGAGCTAAATTCTAATGGTCTCTCCGGTCCTGCTGGTCCCTTTTGCCATAAGTTACAATGAGAACCATGTTCGCTGGACCCCCATTCTACATGGACAGGGTCAGTTGGATGTATGGGGCCAAGTTGTTGGAATAACCTTAGCTCTTTTATTAGCAATTCCAGTGCATTAGTATGTTGTTCAGTCCACTCCCAGGATTTACCTTTTTTGAGCAAACAATAAAGGGGGCGAGCAATGATGGAAAAGCCAGGGATGTGTTTACGCCAATAACTTAAAGTTCCCAGAACTTGCTGTAACTCCTTCGTGCTGGAAGGATTCTGTCCATGTTCTATTTTTTTCAGGGTATCCTGAGGGACAGAAGCAGCTCCCTTAATCCACCAGACCCCCAGGAATTTAACTTCCTGTGCAGGTCCCTGACATTTTGAGTCTGGAATTTCCAATCCCAAATCTGATAATGTTTTTCGGATGTTTTGCATCATGTCTTGTACACTTTCTTGGCTCTCTCCCCCCCTATTAAGATGTCGTCAATATATTGGTATACTGTACATCCCTGTGAAACAGGAATCTCTGATAGCGCTTTAGCTAAAGCATTATGAGCAATGGTGGGGGAATGTTTGTATCCTTGTGGAAGTCGGTTAAAGGTATATTGGACTCCTTTCCACGTGAATGCAAACTGCGCTTTGTCTTGCTCAAGGAGGGGAATCATAAAAAACATGTCTTTTACATCTAAGGCAGCCATCCAAGGATGGGCAGCTCCTTTTATCATTGTCACAATTTCCGCGATACTCGGAACCGCAGCGGTCAGGGGTGCAGTGTTGGCGTTTAACTTTCGGTAATCTACTGTGAAACGCCATTGCCCGGTTGGTTTCTTTACTGGCCACACCGGTGAATTATAAGGCGAGTGAGTCCTCTTAATGATGTTTCTTTTTTCTAAATCTGATACCACCCCGTCTGCTCCTGCAAGTGCAGCTGCAGGCAGTGGGTACTGTCGGACGTTGGTAATTTTAGAGGGAGGCAAAGGTATAGATGTTTCTAATAGGCCCAGTTTAACTGTGTCTAATCCTTTTTTGCGTCCTGCAAAACTCCACACAGTTCCATCCGGGAATTTCCACATTCGCCCACGCAGCACGTCAAATCCTAGGAGGTTAGAATGTGAGGCACCCACTAACACTTCTGCCCTAGTCATTCGCTGCTCTCCCGGCAACCAGAGGTTAATTTTTGCAGTGGGGCATGTTTTTACCACACCATCAATTCCTGTGAAGTTGACTCTGCGTCGGGTGGGATTTATACCTAGAAGTTGTGCTGTTTCGTTAGTGATTGCAGACATTTGGGCTCCAGTATCAATAATAAAATTTACCAATATCTTCCGGGGTCCAACAGGAATGATAATAACGGGTTCGGAGTCTTTATGAGAGAGCCATTGAATTGCTAGTACCTGCCGGACAGGGTGGCTCACTGCCCTCCCCGGGGATAGGAGTTTTTTGGCTGGGACTCTGTCAAATCAATCAAGTTACGTTCCGGTGCAGAAGGCACAATTTTCTCACGACTTGGGGATTCTCTGGTTAGACTTTTCTCCCCAGCCACATTATTCTTTCTAGTTAGAGATTGGACTAGTGTACGGAGGTCTCCCGTAGGGACACCGTGCAAGAATTGTCGGGGCACCCCTAATTGTAGGGCTTTACGCCACAACTCATTCCGGTCCTTATCAGGCTTAAACCTTTCCTCCGATTTAGGGTTTTTAGTGTGAGTTCGGACTTGGCGAACCTTTCGGGGGTGTTCGGAGGATTTCTCACTAGTTAGGCTGGCCCAGCCCATTCGGCGCCCATATTGATCTATTTCCTGTACATATTCATTCCAGGTGGGCATGTAGTGACGACGGCCCCGCCTATGAGCACCCCGAGCCTCTCGTATACGATCTTGAGTACGAACAAGGAACGGTTTCAGGCAATCGGGAAGACCACGGATGAGAGGGGCTAATCGATCGGGGTCGATAGGGGCTGACATTGGGGATTTCCGAAATTCCTCTCTGTCATACATGGCTTGCAGACAAGCTGCTTTCCGTACAGCCGCAAACAGATCAGAGTAGCCTGTAGCTCTAATCTCTAACGGCTCCCCCCTCTCTCGCGGATCCATACCCCCTGCCCAATAGGCTGCTCGAGCAGTTAGGGAATAATTATGATCCCCAGGCATAGTGGTTAAAAACACTCCTGGTCCCCAAGAGTCTCCTGCTTCTTCCTCACTCAGCATAATTCTGTCCCCCCCTTCAGAAGAAACTCGCCACACGTACTCAACAGCTGACTCTTCTGGTCGCCTCGAATATTTCTCCCTTATTTTTGTTAACTCGGTTGGTGTCCGTGGAACGGTACGCACAGTGGTGTGAATTTCATCATCGTCATCAACCGCAGCTTCAGTTTTAACCAGAGGACGTAAAGGAAAAACTTGGGATTTCAAAGTAAAAGTCCTTTCCTCCTCATCTTCTTCGTCATCCTCACTATTAGACAAAAAATCTCCGGTCTGGGTTCCGGAATTTGGATAACACATTAACTTACGAATCTGTTGGACCTGGGTCGAGGGCTGCATTTTATCTAAGAGCCCAGTCACCCTTTCTAATAATATTTTAAGTTGAGCATTCTGGTTTCCTAAACATTCATTCTCACTCACAAGCTTATCGACGTGAGTTCTTAATTTTTCTCCTGTCTCCTTTTGCAAGGCTAATGATGACTTCAGCACCTCATTCTCCGATTTCAGGGTTGCATATTCTACAGCTGAAATCAGATTAGGAGCAGGGGTTTCTCTAGCTTCTTGTTGTGCACAAGATAAACAGGCGCCTAACGCAGCACAAATCACACCCTTGCCTTTCCCCGCTCTGAGCTTCTGTGAAACCCGACACTCTTCAATACGTTCCACCACTTTCTCTTCATCCTTCCAAAATTTTTGGGCCCACTCCTTCCCAGCCTGGGAAGGGGCACAATCATATTTTTGCAGCAGTTTATCCATGGCAATCCTGCCGACTACGCCAAATTCTGTTGCGTGAAACGGGGCCAAGCGGTTTTGGCAGAAGATAAACCCCCTTGCGTTCTAACACTCCTCACCGAGGTGGGAGGCTAGGTGCGGCTAGGTTTAAATTCTGAGTGATGCCCAATTCAGCACTATCAGTCCAATCGCGTTTAATATGTATTAAACTACTACGATTTGGATACACTAATAGTGGACTGCACCTTCAGTCTAGTCGTGCTCCTGAACTAGCACGGCCTCTCTGTAGTTTTGGTCGCGTTCAGTGAGAAAGCGGAACGACTAGCTACTTAAACAGTGCAGTTTATTTAAACAACAGATATACAGGTTCTTTAGGATTGCCGGTGATAAATACACTGTCTGCAAAGCACGTGCAAATAAAGATATTGCTAAGTATACAAACGCGCGACAAAATTATAAACGATACAGCCTGGCTATAAACGTAGGGTAGAGATTCTCTAGAGAAATTTCTAAGTCCCCGAGAAAGCGCTCGGTGTAATCGAAGTCTTACCCAAAGGCGTCCCTATGGGGGGGAAGAAAGGCTCAGCCCGTCGACTGATCCCGGAAATCAGCGGTGGAATTCTTCGTGATGGTGTCT
>NW_027436242.1:300000-420000 GCF_964199755.1 Larus michahellis | reverse complement strand
GAAAAAGCTTCGCAGGCTGCCGCGGCGGTGCCACGTGGGCGCCGGTGGCGCCGAGGCTGATGGCCGCCGCAAAGCCCGCAGCCCCACGAACTGTGGGGCCACGCGAGTGGCTGCCAAAGAGCTTTCCAACGAGGCACGGCTTTCCCTCCTGGCTCTTCGGGCGTGGGAGCTGTGGCCAGAGACGCGGCCCTACCGGAAAATGCTTCGGGGGCTGGCTCGGCGGCGCCAGGTGGGCGCCGGTGGCGCCGAGGCTGACGGCCGCCGCAAAGCCCGCAGCCCCACGGGCTGTGGGGCCACGTGAGCGGCTGCCAAAGAGCTTTCCAACGAGGCACGGCTTTCCCTCCTGGCTCTTCGGGCGTGGGAGCTGTGTCCAGAGCCGCGGCCCTACCGGAAAATGCTTCGCAGGCTGGCTCGGCGGCGCCAGGTGGGCGCCGGTGGCGCCGAGGCTGACGGCCGCCGCAAAGCCCGCAGCCCCACGGGCTGTGGGGCCACGCGAGCGGCTGCCAAAGAGCTTTCCAACGAGGCACGGCTTTCCCTCCTGGCTCTTCGGGCGTGGGAGCTGTGGCCAGAGCCGCAGCCCTACCGGAAAATGCTTCGCAGGCTGGCGCGGCGGCGCCAGGTGGGCGCCGGTGGCGCCGAGGTTGACGGCCGCCGCAAAGCCCGCAGCCCCACGGGCTGTGGGGCCACGCGAGCGGCTGCCAAAGAGCTTTCCAACGAGGCACGGCATGCCCTCCTGGCTCTTCGGGCGTGGGAGCTGTCGCCAGAGCCGCAGCCCTACCGGAAAATGCTTCGCAGGCTGGCACGGCGGCGCCACGTGGGCGCCGGTGGCGCCGAGGCTGACGGCCGCCACAAAGCCCGCAGCCCCACGGGCTGTGGGGCCACGCGAGCGGCTGCCAAAGAGCTTTCCAACGAGGCACGGCTTTCCCTCCTGGCTCTTCGGGCGTGGGAGCTGTGGCCAGAGCCGCGGCCCTACCGGAAAATGCTTCACAGGCTGGCTCAGCGGCGCCAGGTGGGCGGCGGTGGCGCCGAGGCTGACGGCCGCCGCAAAGCCCGCAGCCCCACGGGCTGTGGGGCCACGCGAGCGGCTGCCAAAGAGCTTTCCAACGAGGCACGGCTTTCCCTCCTGGCTCTTCGGGCGTGGGAGCTGTCGCCAGAGCCGCAGCCCTACCGGAAAATGCTTCGGGGGCTGGCTCGGCGGCGCCAGGTGGGCGCCGGTGGCGCCGAGGCTGACGGCCGCCACAAAGCCCGCAGCCCCACGGGCTGTGGGGCCACGCGAGCGGCTGCCAAAGAGCTTTCCAACGAGGCACGGCTTTCCCTCCTGGCTCTTCGGGCGTGGGAGCTGTGGCCAGAGCCGCGGCCCTACCGGAAAATGCTTCGCAGGCTGGCTCAGCGGCGCCAGGTGGGCGGCGGTGGCGCCGAGGCTGACGGCCGCCGCAAAGCCCGCAGCCCCACGGGCTGTGGGGCCACGCGAGCGGCTGCCAAAGAGCTTTCCAACGAGGCACGGCTTTCCCTCCTGGCTCTTCGGGCGTGGGAGCTGTGGCCAGAGACGCGGCCCTACCAGAAAATGCTTCGCAGGCTGGCTCGGCGGCGCCAGGTGGGCGCCGGTGGCGCCGAGGCTGACGGCCGCCGCAAAGCCCGCAGCCCCACGGGCTGTGGGGCCACGCGAGCGGCTGCCAAAGAGCTTTCCAACGAGGCACGGCTTTCCCTCCTGGCTCTTCGGGCGTGGGAGCTGTGGCCAGAGCCGCGGCCCTACTGGAAAATGCTTCGCAGGCTGGCTCGGCGGCGCCACGTGGGCGGCGGTGGCGCCGACGCTGACGGCCGCCGCAAAGCCCGCAGCCCCACGGGCTGTGGGGCCACGCGAGCGGCTGCCAAAGAGCTTTCCAACGAGGCACGACTTTCCCTCCTGGCTCTTCGGGCGTGGGAGCTGTGGCCAGAGCCGCGGCCCTACCGGAAAATGCTTCGCAGGCTGGCTCAGCGGCGCCAGGTGGGCGGCGGTGGCGCCGAGGCTGACGGCCGCCGCAAAGCCCGCAGCCCCACGGGCTGTGGGGCCACGCGAGCGGCTGCCAAAGAGCTTTCCAACGAGGCACGGCTTTCCCTCCTGGCTCTTCGGGCGTGGGAGCTGTGGCCAGAGACGCGGCCCTACCCGAAAATGCTTCGCAGGCTGGCTCGGCGGCGCCAGGTGGGCGCCGGTGGCGCCGAGGCTGACGGCCGCCGCAAAGCCCGCAGCCCCACGGGCTGTGGGGCCACGCGAGCGGCTGCCAAAGAGCTTTCCAACGAGGCACGGCTTTCCCTCCTGGCTCTTCGGGCGTGGGAGCTGTGGCCAGAGCCGCGGCCCTACCGGAAAATGCTTCGCAGGCTGGCTCGGTGGCGCCACGTGGGCGCCGGTGGCGCCGAGGCTGACGGCCGCCGCAAAGCCCGCAGCCCCACGGGCTGTGGGGCCACGCGAGCGGCTGCCAAAGAGCTTTCCAACGAGGCACGGCTTTCCCTCCTGGCTCTTCGGGCGTGGGAGCTGTGGCCAGAGCCGCGGCCCTACCCGAAAATGCTTCGGGGGCTGGCTCGGCGGCGCCAGGTGGGCGCCGGTGGCGCCGAGGCTGACGGCCGCCGCAAAGCCCGCAGCCCCACGGGCTGTGGGGCCACGCGAGCGGCTGCCAAAGAGCTTTCCAACGAGGCACGGCTTTCCCTCCTGGCTCTTTGGGCGTGGGAGCTGTGGCCAGAGACGCGGCCCTACCCGAAAATGCTTCGCAGGCTGGCTCGGCGGCGCCAGGTGGGCGCCGGTGGCGCCGAGGCTGACGGCCGCCGCAAAGCCCGCAGCCCCACGGGCTGTGGGGCCACGCGAGCGGCTGCCAAAGAGCTTTCCAATGAGGCACGGCTTTCCCTCCTGGCTCTTCGGGCGTGGGAGCTGTGGCCAGAGCCGCGGCCCTACCGGAAAATGCTTCGGGGTCTGGCTCGGCGGCGCCACGTGGGCGCCGGTGGCGCCGACGCTGACGGCCGCCGCAAAGCCCGCAGCCCCACGGGCTGTGGGGCCACGCGAGCGGCTGCCAAAGAGCTTTCCAACGAGGCACGACTTTCCCTCCTGGCTCTTCGGGCGTGGGAGCTGTGGCCAGAGCCGCGGCCCTACCGGAAAATGCTTCGCAGGCTGGCGCGGCGGCAACACGTGGGCGCCAGTGGCGCCGAGGCTGACGGCCGCCGCAAAGCCCGCAGCCCCACGGGCTGTGGGGCCACGCGAGCGGCTGCCAAAGAGCTTTCCAACGAGGCACGGCTTTCCCTCCTGTCTCTTCGGGCGTGGGAGCTGTGGCCAGAGCCGCGGCCCTACTGGAAAATGCTTCGCAGGCTGGCTCGGCGGCGCCACGTGGGCGCCGGTGGCGCCGACGCTGACGGCCGCCGCAAAGCCCGCAGCCCCACGGGCTGTGGGGCCACGCGAGCGGCTGCCAAAGAGCTTTCCAACGAGGCACGACTTTCCCTCCTGGCTCTTCGGGCGTGGGAGCTGTGGCCAGAGCCGCGGCCCTACCGGAAAATGCTTCGCAGGCTGGCTCAGCGGCGCCAGGTGGGCGGCGGTGGCGCCGAGGCTGACGGCCGCCGCAAAGCCCGCAGCCCCACGGGCTGTGGGGCCACGCGAGCGGCTGCCAAAGAGCTTTCCAACGAGGCACGGCTTTCCCTCCTGGCTCTTCGGGCGTGGGAGCTGTGGCCAGAGACGCGGCCCTACCCGAAAATGCTTCGCAGGCTGGCTCGGCGGCGCCAGGTGGGCGCCGGTGGCGCCGAGGCTGACGGCCGCCGCAAAGCCCGCAGCCCCACGGGCTGTGGGGCCACGCGAGCGGCTGCCAAAGAGCTTTCCAACGAGGCACGGCTTTCCCTCCTGGCTCTTCGGGCGTGGGAGCTGTGGCCAGAGCCGCGGCCCTACCGGAAAATGCTTCGCAGGCTGGCTCGGTGGCGCCACGTGGGCGCCGGTGGCGCCGAGGCTGACGGCCGCCGCAAAGCCCGCAGCCCCACGGGCTGTGGGGCCACGCGAGCGGCTGCCAAAGAGCTTTCCAACGAGGCACGGCTTTCCCTCCTGGCTCTTCGGGCGTGGGAGCTGTGGCCAGAGCCGCGGCCCTACCGGAAAATGCTTCGGGGGCTGGCTCGGCGGCGCCAGGTGGGCGCCGGTGGCGCCGAGGCTGACGGCCGCCGCAAAGCCCGCAGCCCCACGGGCTGTGGGGCCACGCGAGCCCCTGCCAAAGAGCTTTCCAACGAGGCACGGCTTTCCCTCCTGGCTCTTCGGGCGTGGGAGCTGTGGCCAGAGATGCGGCCCTACCCGAAAATGCTTCGCAGGCTGGCTCGGCGGCGCCAGGTGGGCGCCGGTGGCGCCGAGGCTGACGGCCGCCGCAAAGCCCGCAGCCCCACGGGCTGTGGGGCCACGCGAGCGGCTGCCAAAGAGCTTTCCAATGAGGCACGGCTTTCCCTCCTGGCTCTTCGGGCGTGGGAGCTGTGGCCAGAGCCGCGGCCCTACCGGAAAATGCTTCGCAGGCTGGCTCGGCGGCGCCACGTGGGCGCCGGTGGCGCCGACGCTGACGGCCGCCGCAAAGCCCGCAGCCCCACGGGCTGTGGGGCCACGCGAGCGGCTGCCAAAGAGCTTTCCAACGAGGCACGACTTTCCCTCCTGGCTCTTCGGGCGTGGGAGCTGTGGCCAGAGCCGCGGCCCTACCGGAAAATGCTTCGCAGGCTGGCGCGGCGGCAACACGTGGGCGCCAGTGGCGCCGAAGCTGACGGCCGCCGCAAAGCCCGCAGCCCCACGGGCTGTGGGGCCACGCGAGCGGCTGCCAAAGAGCTTTCCAACGAGGCACGGCTTTCCCTCCTGTCTCTTCGGGCGTGGGAGCTGTCGCCAGAGCCGCAGCCCTACCAGAAAATGCTTCGCAGGCTGGCACGGCGGCACCACGTGGGCGCCAGTGGCGCCGAGGCTGACGGCCGCCGCAAAGCCCGCAGCCCCACGGGCTGTGGGGCCACGCGAGCGGCTGCCAAAGAGCTTTCCAACGAGGCACGGCTTTCCCTCCTGGCTCTTCGGGCGTGGGAGCTGTGGCCAGAGCCGCGGCCCTACCGGAAAATGCTTCGCAGGCTGGCTCGGCGGCGCCACGTGGGCGCCGGTGGCGCCGAGGCTGACGGCCGCCGCAAAGCCCGCAGCCCCACGGGCTGTGGGGCCACGCGAGCGGCTGCCAAAGAGCTTTCCAACGAGGCACGACTTTCCCTCCTGGCTCTTCGGGCGTGGGAGCTGTGGCCAGAGCCGCGGCCCTACCGGAAAAAGCTTCGCAGGCTGGCTCAGCGGCGCCAGGTGGGCGGCGGTGGCGCCGAGGCTGACGGCCGCCGCAAAGCCCGCAGCCCCACGGGCTGTGGGGCCACGCGAGCGGCTGCCAAAGAGCTTTCCAACGAGGCACGGCTTTCCCTCCTGGCTCTTCGGGCGTGGGAGCTGTGGCCAGAGACGCGGCCCTACCCGAAAATGCTTCGCAGGCTGGCTCGGCGGCGCCAGGTGGGCGCCGGTGGCGCCGAGGCTGACGGCCGCCGCAAAGCCCGCAGCCCCACGGGCTGTGGGGCCACGCGAGCGGCTGCCAAAGAGCTTTCCAACGAGGCACGGCTTTCCCTCCTGGCTCTTCGGGCGTGGGAGCTGTGGCCAGAGCCGCGGCCCTACCGGAAAATGCTTCGCAGGCTGGCTCGGTGGCGCCACGTGGGCGCCGGTGGCGCCGAGGCTGACGGCCGCCGCAAAGCCCGCAGCCCCACGGGCTGTGGGGCCACGCGAGCGGCTGCCAAAGAGCTTTCCAACGAGGCACGGCTTTCCCTCCTGGCTCTTCGGGCGTGGGAGCTGTGGCCAGAGCCGCGGCCCTACCGGAAAATGCTTCGCAGGCTGGCTCGGCGGCGCCAGGTGGGCGCCGGTGGCGCCGAGGCTGACGGCCGCCGCAAAGCCCGCAGCCCCACGGGCTGTGGGGCCACGCGAGCGGCTGCCAAAGAGCTTTCCAACGAGGCACGGCTTTCCCTCCTGGCTCTTTGGGCGTGGGAGCTGTGGCCAGAGACGCGGCCCTACCCGAAAATGTTTCGCAGGCTGGCTCGGCGGCGCCAGGTGGGCGCCGGTGGCGCCGAGGCTGACGGCCGCCGCAAAGCCCGCAGCCCCACGGGCTGTGGGGCCACGCGAGCGGCTGCCAAAGAGCTTTCCAATGAGGCACGGCTTTCCCTCCTGGCTCTTCGGGCGTGGGAGCTGTGGCCAGAGCCGCGGCCCTACCGGAAAATGCTTCGGGGTCTGGCTCGGCGGCGCCACGTGGGCGCCGGTGGCGCCGACGCTGACGGCCGCCGCAAAGCCCGCAGCCCCACGGGCTGTGGGGCCACGCGAGCGGCTGCCAAAGAGCTTTCCAACGAGGCACGACTTTCCCTCCTGGCTCTTCGGGCGTGGGAGCTGTGGCCAGAGCCGCGGCCCTACCGGAAAATGCTTCGCAGGCTGGCGCGGCGGCAACACGTGGGCGCCAGTGGCGCCGAGGCTGACGGCCGCCGCAAAGCCCGCAGCCCCACGGGCTGTGGGGCCACGCGAGCGGCTGCCAAAGAGCTTTCCAACGAGGCACGGCTTTCCCTCCTGGCTCTTCGGGCGTGGGAGCTGTGGCCAGAGCCGCGGCCCTACTGGAAAATGCTTCGCAGGCTGGCTCGGCGGCGCCACGTGGGCGCCGGTGGCGCCGACGCTGACGGCCGCCGCAAAGCCCGCAGCCCCACGGGCTGTGGGGCCACGCGAGCGGCTGCCAAAGAGCTTTCCAACGAGGCACGACTTTCCCTCCTGGCTCTTCGGGCGTGGGAGCTGTGGCCAGAGCCGCGGCCCTACCGGAAAATGCTTCGCAGGCTGGCTCAGCGGCGCCAGGTGGGCGGCGGTGGCGCCGAGGCTGACGGCCGCCGCAAAGCCCGCAGCCCCACGGGCTGTGGGGCCACGCGAGCGGCTGCCAAAGAGCTTTCCAACGAGGCACGGCTTTCCCTCCTGGCTCTTCGGGCGTGGGAGCTGTGGCCAGAGACGCGGCCCTACCCGAAAATGCTTCGCAGGCTGGCTCGGCGGCGCCAGGTGGGCGCCGGTGGCGCCGAGGCTGACGGCCGCCGCAAAGCCCGCAGCCCCACGGGCTGTGGGGCCACGCGAGCGGCTGCCAAAGAGCTTTCCAACGAGGCACGGCTTTCCCTCCTGGCTCTTCGGGCGTGGGAGCTGTGGCCAGAGCCGCGGCCCTACCGGAAAATGCTTCGCAGGCTGGCTCGGTGGCGCCACGTGGGCGCCGGTGGCGCCGAGGCTGACGGCCGCCGCAAAGCCCGCAGCCCCACGGGCTGTGGGGCCACGCGAGCGGCTGCCAAAGAGCTTTCCAACGAGGCACGGCTTTCCCTCCTGGCTCTTCGGGCGTGGGAGCTGTGGCCAGAGCCGCGGCCCTACCGGAAAATGCTTCGGGGGCTGGCTCGGCGGCGCCAGGTGGGCGCCGGTGGCGCCGAGGCTGACGGCCGCCGCAAAGCCCGCAGCCCCACGGGCTGTGGGGCCACGCGAGCCCCTGCCAAAGAGCTTTCCAACGAGGCACGGCTTTCCCTCCTGGCTCTTCGGGCGTGGGAGCTGTGGCCAGAGATGCGGCCCTACCCGAAAATGCTTCGCAGGCTGGCTCGGCGGCGCCAGGTGGGCGCCGGTGGCGCCGAGGCTGACGGCCGCCGCAAAGCCCGCAGCCCCACGGGCTGTGGGGCCACGCGAGCGGCTGCCAAAGAGCTTTCCAATGAGGCACGGCTTTCCCTCCTGGCTCTTCGGGCGTGGGAGCTGTGGCCAGAGCCGCGGCCCTACCGGAAAATGCTTCGCAGGCTGGCTCGGCGGCGCCACGTGGGCGCCGGTGGCGCCGACGCTGACGGCCGCCGCAAAGCCCGCAGCCCCACGGGCTGTGGGGCCACGCGAGCGGCTGCCAAAGAGCTTTCCAACGAGGCACGACTTTCCCTCCTGGCTCTTCGGGCGTGGGAGCTGTGGCCAGAGCCGCGGCCCTACCGGAAAATGCTTCGCAGGCTGGCGCGGCGGCAACACGTGGGCGCCAGTGGCGCCGAAGCTGACGGCCGCCGCAAAGCCCGCAGCCCCACGGGCTGTGGGGCCACGCGAGCGGCTGCCAAAGAGCTTTCCAACGAGGCACGGCTTTCCCTCCTGTCTCTTCGGGCGTGGGAGCTGTCGCCAGAGCCGCAGCCCTACCAGAAAATGCTTCGCAGGCTGGCACGGCGGCACCACGTGGGCGCCAGTGGCGCCGAGGCTGACGGCCGCCGCAAAGCCCGCAGCCCCACGGGCTGTGGGGCCACGCGAGCGGCTGCCAAAGAGCTTTCCAACGAGGCACGGCTTTCCCTCCTGGCTCTTCGGGCGTGGGAGCTGTGGCCAGAGCCGCGGCCCTACCGGAAAATGCTTCGCAGGCTGGCTCGGCGGCGCCAGGTGGGCGCCGGTGGCGCCGAGGCTGACGGCCGCCGCAAAGCCCGCAGCCCCACGGGCTGTGGGGCCACGCGAGCGGCTGCCAAAGAGCTTTCCAACGAGGCACGGCTTTCCCTCCTGGCTCTTCGGGCGTGGGAGCTGTGGCCAGAGCCGCGGCCCTACCCGAAAATGCTTCGCAGGCTGGCTCGGTGGCGCCACGTGGGCGCCGGTGGCGCCGAGGCTGACGGCCGCCGCAAAGCCCGCAGCCCCACGGGCTGTGGGGCCACGCGAGCGGCTGCCAAAGAGCTTTCCAACGAGGCACGGCTTTCCCTCCTGGCTCTTCGGGCGTGGGAGCTGTGGCCAGAGCCGCGGCCCTACCGGAAAATGCTTCGCAGGCTGGCTCGGCGGCGCCAGGTGGGCGCCGGTGGCGCCGAGGCTGACGGCCGCCGCAAAGCCCGCAGCCCCACGGGCTGTGGGGCCACGCGAGCGGCTGCCAAAGAGCTTTCCAACGAGGCACGGCTTTCCCTCCTGGCTCTTTGGGCGTGGGAGCTGTGGCCAGAGACGCGGCCCTACCCGAAAATGTTTCGCAGGCTGGCTCGGCGGCGCCAGGTGGGCGCCGGTGGCGCCGAGGCTGACGGCCGCCGCAAAGCCCGCAGCCCCACGGGCTGTGGGGCCACGCGAGCGGCTGCCAAAGAGCTTTCCAATGAGGCACGGCTTTCCCTCCTGGCTCTTCGGGCGTGGGAGCTGTGGCCAGAGCCGCGGCCCTACCGGAAAATGCTTCGGGGTCTGGCTCGGCGGCGCCACGTGGGCGCCGGTGGCGCCGACGCTGACGGCCGCCGCAAAGCCCGCAGCCCCACGGGCTGTGGGGCCACGCGAGCGGCTGCCAAAGAGCTTTCCAACGAGGCACGACTTTCCCTCCTGGCTCTTCGGGCGTGGGAGCTGTGGCCAGAGCCGCGGCCCTACCGGAAAATGCTTCGCAGGCTGGCGCGGCGGCAACACGTGGGCGCCAGTGGCGCCGAGGCTGACGGCCGCCGCAAAGCCCGCAGCCCCACGGGCTGTGGGGCCACGCGAGCGGCTGCCAAAGAGCTTTCCAACGAGGCACGGCTTTCCCTCCTGGCTCTTCGGGCGTGGGAGCTGTGGCCAGAGCCGCGGCCCTACTGGAAAATGCTTCGCAGGCTGGCTCGGCGGCGCCACGTGGGCGCCGGTGGCGCCGACGCTGACGGCCGCCGCAAAGCCCGCAGCCCCACGGGCTGTGGGGCCACGCGAGCGGCTGCCAAAGAGCTTTCCAACGAGGCACGACTTTCCCTCCTGGCTCTTCGGGCGTGGGAGCTGTGGCCAGAGCCGCGGCCCTACCGGAAAATGCTTCGCAGGCTGGCTCAGCGGCGCCAGGTGGGCGGCGGTGGCGCCGAGGCTGACGGCCGCCGCAAAGCCCGCAGCCCCACGGGCTGTGGGGCCACGCGAGCGGCTGCCAAAGAGCTTTCCAACGAGGCACGGCTTTCCCTCCTGGCTCTTCGGGCGTGGGAGCTGTGGCCAGAGACGCGGCCCTACCCGAAAATGCTTCGCAGGCTGGCTCGGCGGCGCCAGGTGGGCGCCGGTGGCGCCGAGGCTGACGGCCGCCGCAAAGCCCGCAGCCCCACGGGCTGTGGGGCCACGCGAGCGGCTGCCAAAGAGCTTTCCAACGAGGCACGGCTTTCCCTCCTGGCTCTTCGGGCGTGGGAGCTGTGGCCAGAGCCGCGGCCCTACCGGAAAATGCTTCGCAGGCTGGCTCGGTGGCGCCACGTGGGCGCCGGTGGCGCCGAGGCTGACGGCCGCCGCAAAGCCCGCAGCCCCACGGGCTGTGGGGCCACGCGAGCGGCTGCCAAAGAGCTTTCCAACGAGGCACGGCTTTCCCTCCTGGCTCTTCGGGCGTGGGAGCTGTGGCCAGAGCCGCGGCCCTACCGGAAAATGCTTCGGGGGCTGGCTCGGCGGCGCCAGGTGGGCGCCGGTGGCGCCGAGGCTGACGGCCGCCGCAAAGCCCGCAGCCCCACGGGCTGTGGGGCCACGCGAGCCCCTGCCAAAGAGCTTTCCAACGAGGCACGGCTTTCCCTCCTGGCTCTTCGGGCGTGGGAGCTGTGGCCAGAGATGCGGCCCTACCCGAAAATGCTTCGCAGGCTGGCTCGGCGGCGCCAGGTGGGCGCCGGTGGCGCCGAGGCTGACGGCCGCCGCAAAGCCCGCAGCCCCACGGGCTGTGGGGCCACGCGAGCGGCTGCCAAAGAGCTTTCCAATGAGGCACGGCTTTCCCTCCTGGCTCTTCGGGCGTGGGAGCTGTGGCCAGAGCCGCGGCCCTACCGGAAAATGCTTCGCAGGCTGGCTCGGCGGCGCCACGTGGGCGCCGGTGGCGCCGACGCTGACGGCCGCCGCAAAGCCCGCAGCCCCACGGGCTGTGGGGCCACGCGAGCGGCTGCCAAAGAGCTTTCCAACGAGGCACGACTTTCCCTCCTGGCTCTTCGGGCGTGGGAGCTGTGGCCAGAGCCGCGGCCCTACCGGAAAATGCTTCGCAGGCTGGCGCGGCGGCAACACGTGGGCGCCAGTGGCGCCGAAGCTGACGGCCGCCGCAAAGCCCGCAGCCCCACGGGCTGTGGGGCCACGCGAGCGGCTGCCAAAGAGCTTTCCAACGAGGCACGGCTTTCCCTCCTGTCTCTTCGGGCGTGGGAGCTGTCGCCAGAGCCGCAGCCCTACCAGAAAATGCTTCGCAGGCTGGCACGGCGGCACCACGTGGGCGCCAGTGGCGCCGAGGCTGACGGCCGCCGCAAAGCCCGCAGCCCCACGGGCTGTGGGGCCACGCGAGCGGCTGCCAAAGAGCTTTCCAACGAGGCACGGCTTTCCCTCCTGGCTCTTCGGGCGTGGGAGCTGTGGCCAGAGCCGCGGCCCTACCGGAAAATGCTTCGCAGGCTGGCTCGGCGGCGCCAGGTGGGCGCCGGTGGCGCCGAGGCTGACGGCCGCCGCAAAGCCCGCAGCCCCACGGGCTGTGGGGCCACGCGAGCGGCTGCCAAAGAGCTTTCCAACGAGGCACGGCTTTCCCTCCTGGCTCTTCGGGCGTGGGAGCTGTGGCCAGAGCCGCGGCCCTACCGGAAAATGCTTCGCAGGCTGGCTCAGCGGCGCCAGGTGGGCGGCGGTGGCGCCGAGGCTGACGGCCGCCGCAAAGCCCGCAGCCCCACGGGCTGTGGGGCCACGCGAGCGGCTGCCAAAGAGCTTTCCAACGAGGCATGGCTTTCCCTCCTGGCTCTTCGGGCGTGGGAGCTGTGGCCAGAGACGCGGCCCTACCGGAAAATGCTTCGCAGGCTGGCTCGGCGGCGCCAGGTGGGCGCCGGTGGCGCCGAGGCTGACGGCCGCCGCAAAGCCCGCAGCCCCACGGGCTGTGGGGCCACGCGAGCGGCTGCCAAAGAGCTTTCCAACGAGGCACGGCTTTCCCTCCTGGCTCTTCGGGTGTGGGAGCTGTGGCCAGAGCCGCGGCCCTACCGGTAAATGCTTCGCAGGCTGGCTCGGTGGCGCCAGGTGGGCGCCGGTGGCGCCAAGGCTGACGGCCGCCGCAAAGCCCGCAGCCCCACGGGCTGTGGGGCCACGCGAGCGGCTGCCAAAGAGCTTTCCAACGAGGCACGGCTTTCCCTCCTGGCTCTTCGGGCGTGGGAGCTGTGGCCAGAGACGCGGCCCTACCCGAAAATGCTTCGCAGGCTGGCTCGGCGGCGCCAGGTGGGCGCCGGTGGCGCCGAGGTTGACGGCCGCCGCAAAGCCCGCAGCCCCACGGGCTGTGGGGCCACGCGAGCGGCTGCCAAAGAGCTTTCCAACGAGGCACGGCTTTCCCTCCTGGCTCTTCGGGCGTGGGAGCTGTCGCCAGAGCTGCGGCCCTACCGGAAAATGCTTCGCAGGCTGGTTCGGCGGCGCCAGGTGGGCGGCGGTGGCGCCGAGGCTGACGGCCGCCGCAAAGCCCGCAGCCCCACGGGCTGTGGGGCCACGCGAGCGGCTGCCAAAGAGCTTTCCAACGAGGCACGGCTTTCCCTCCTGGCTCTTCGGGCGTGGGAGCTGTCGCCAGAGCCGCAGCCCTACCGGAAAATGCTTCGCAGGCTGGCACGGCGGCGCCACGTGGGCGCCGGTGGCGCCGAGGCTGACGGCCGCCACAAAGCCCGCAGCCCCACGGGCTGTGGGGCCACGCGAGCGGCTGCCAAAGAGCTTTCCAACGAGGCACGGCTTTCCCTCCTGGCTCTTCGGGCGTGGGAGCTGTGGCCAGAGCCGCAGCCCTACCGGAAAATGCTTCGCAGGCTGGCGCGGCGGCGCCAGGTGGGCGCCGGTGGCGCCGAGGTTGACGGCCGCCGCAAAGCCCGCAGCCCCACGGGCTGTGGGGCCACGCGAGCGGCTGCCAAAGAGCTTTCCAACGAGGCACGGCATGCCCTCCTGGCTCTTCGGGCGTGGGAGCTGTCGCCAGAGCCGCAGCCCTACCGGAAAATGCTTCGCAGGCTGGCACGGCGGCGCCACGTGGGCGCCGGTGGCGCCGAGGCTGACGGCCGCCACAAAGCCCGCAGCCCCACGGGCTGTGGGGCCACGCGAGCGGCTGCCAAAGAGCTTTCCAACGAGGCACGGCTTTCCCTCCTGGCTCTTCGGGCGTGGGAGCTGTGGCCAGAGCCGCGGCCCTACCGGAAAATGCTTCACAGGCTGGCTCAGCGGCGCCAGGTGGGCGGCGGTGGCGCCGAGGCTGACGGCCGCCGCAAAGCCCGCAGCCCCACGGGCTGTGGGGCCACGCGAGCGGCTGCCAAAGAGCTTTCCAACGAGGCACGGCTTTCCCTCCTGGCTCTTCGGGCGTGGGAGCTGTGGCCAGAGACGCGGCCCTACCCGAAAATGCTTCGCAGGCTGGCTCGGCGGCGCCAGGTGGGCGCCGGTGGCGCCGAGGTTGACGGCCGCCGCAAAGCCCGCAGCCCCACGGGCTGTGGGGCCACGCGAGCGGCTGCCAAAGAGCTTTCCAACGAGGCACGGCTTTCCCTCCTGGCTCTTCGGGCGTGGGAGCTGTGGCCAGAGCCGCAGCCCTACCGGAAAATGCTTCGGGGGCTGGCTCGGCGGCGCCAGGTGGGCGCCGGTGGCGCCGAGGCTGACGGCCGCCACAAAGCCCGCAGCCCCACGGGCTGTGGGGCCACGCGAGCGGCTGCCAAAGAGCTTTCCAACGAGGCACGGCTTTCCCTCCTGGCTCTTCGGGCGTGGGAGCTGTGGCCAGAGCCGCGGCCCTACCGGAAAATGCTTCGCAGGCTGGCTCAGCGGCGCCAGGTGGGCGGCGGTGGCGCCGAGGCTGACGGCCGCCGCAAAGCCCGCAGCCCCACGGGCTGTGGGGCCACGCGAGCGGCTGCCAAAGAGCTTTCCAACGAGGCACGGCTTTCCCTCCTGGCTCTTCGGGCGTGGGAGCTGTGGCCAGAGACGCGGCCCTACCAGAAAATGCTTCGCAGGCTGGCTCGGCGGCGCCAGGTGGGCGCCGGTGGCGCCGAGGCTGACGGCCGCCGCAAAGCCCGCAGCCCCACGGGCTGTGGGGCCACGCGAGCGGCTGCCAAAGAGCTTTCCAACGAGGCACGGCTTTCCCTCCTGGCTCTTCGGGCGTGGGAGCTGTCGCCAGAGCCGCGGCCCTACTGGAAAATGCTTCGCAGGCTGGCTCGGCGGCGCCACGTGGGCGGCGGTGGCGCCGACGCTGACGGCCGCCGCAAAGCCCGCAGCCCCACGGGCTGTGGGGCCACGCGAGCGGCTGCCAAAGAGCTTTCCAACGAGGCACGACTTTCCCTCCTGGCTCTTCGGGCGTGGGAGCTGTGGCCAGAGCCGCGGCCCTACCGGAAAATGCTTCGCAGGCTGGCTCAGCGGCGCCAGGTGGGCGGCGGTGGCGCCGAGGCTGACGGCCGCCGCAAAGCCCGCAGCCCCACGGGCTGTGGGGCCACGCGAGCGGCTGCCAAAGAGCTTTCCAACGAGGCACGGCTTTCCCTCCTGGCTCTTCGGGCGTGGGAGCTGTGGCCAGAGACGCGGCCCTACCCGAAAATGCTTCGCAGGCTGGCTCGGCGGCGCCAGGTGGGCGCCGGTGGCGCCGAGGCTGACGGCCGCCGCAAAGCCCGCAGCCCCACGGGCTGTGGGGCCACGCGAGCGGCTGCCAAAGAGCTTTCCAACGAGGCACGGCTTTCCCTCCTGGCTCTTCGGGCGTGGGAGCTGTGGCCAGAGCCGCGGCCCTACCGGAAAATGCTTCGCAGGCTGGCTCGGTGGCGCCACGTGGGCGCCGGTGGCGCCGAGGCTGACGGCCGCCGCAAAGCCCGCAGCCCCACGGGCTGTGGGGCCACGCGAGCGGCTGCCAAAGAGCTTTCCAACGAGGCACGGCTTTCCCTCCTGGCTCTTCGGGCGTGGGAGCTGTGGCCAGAGCCGCGGCCCTACCCGAAAATGCTTCGGGGGCTGGCTCGGCGGCGCCAGGTGGGCGCCGGTGGCGCCGAGGCTGACGGCCGCCGCAAAGCCCGCAGCCCCACGGGCTGTGGGGCCACGCGAGCGGCTGCCAAAGAGCTTTCCAACGAGGCACGGCTTTCCCTCCTGGCTCTTTGGGCGTGGGAGCTGTGGCCAGAGACGCGGCCCTACCCGAAAATGCTTCGCAGGCTGGCTCGGCGGCGCCAGGTGGGCGCCGGTGGCGCCGAGGCTGACGGCCGCCGCAAAGCCCGCAGCCCCACGGGCTGTGGGGCCACGCGAGCGGCTGCCAAAGAGCTTTCCAATGAGGCACGGCTTTCCCTCCTGGCTCTTCGGGCGTGGGAGCTGTGGCCAGAGCCGCGGCCCTACCGGAAAATGCTTCGGGGTCTGGCTCGGCGGCGCCACGTGGGCGCCGGTGGCGCCGACGCTGACGGCCGCCGCAAAGCCCGCAGCCCCACGGGCTGTGGGGCCACGCGAGCGGCTGCCAAAGAGCTTTCCAACGAGGCACGACTTTCCCTCCTGGCTCTTCGGGCGTGGGAGCTGTGGCCAGAGCCGCGGCCCTACCGGAAAATGCTTCGCAGGCTGGCGCGGCGGCAACACGTGGGCGCCAGTGGCGCCGAGGCTGACGGCCGCCGCAAAGCCCGCAGCCCCACGGGCTGTGGGGCCACGCGAGCGGCTGCCAAAGAGCTTTCCAACGAGGCACGGCTTTCCCTCCTGGCTCTTCGGGCGTGGGAGCTGTGGCCAGAGCCGCGGCCCTACTGGAAAATGCTTCGCAGGCTGGCTCGGCGGCGCCACGTGGGCGCCGGTGGCGCCGACGCTGACGGCCGCCGCAAAGCCCGCAGCCCCACGGGCTGTGGGGCCACGCGAGCGGCTGCCAAAGAGCTTTCCAACGAGGCACGACTTTCCCTCCTGGCTCTTCGGGCGTGGGAGCTGTGGCCAGAGCCGCGGCCCTACCGGAAAATGCTTCGCAGGCTGGCTCAGCGGCGCCAGGTGGGCGGCGGTGGCGCCGAGGCTGACGGCCGCCGCAAAGCCCGCAGCCCCACGGGCTGTGGGGCCACGCGAGCGGCTGCCAAAGAGCTTTCCAACGAGGCACGGCTTTCCCTCCTGGCTCTTCGGGCGTGGGAGCTGTGGCCAGAGACGCGGCCCTACCCGAAAATGCTTCGCAGGCTGGCTCGGCGGCGCCAGGTGGGCGCCGGTGGCGCCGAGGCTGACGGCCGCCGCAAAGCCCGCAGCCCCACGGGCTGTGGGGCCACGCGAGCGGCTGCCAAAGAGCTTTCCAACGAGGCACGGCTTTCCCTCCTGGCTCTTCGGGCGTGGGAGCTGTGGCCAGAGCCGCGGCCCTACCGGAAAATGCTTCGCAGGCTGGCTCGGTGGCGCCACGTGGGCGCCGGTGGCGCCGACGCTGACGGCCGCCGCAAAGCCCGCAGCCCCACGGGCTGTGGGGCCACGCGAGCGGCTGCCAAAGAGCTTTCCAACGAGGCACGGCTTTCCCTCCTGGCTCTTCGGGCGTGGGAGCTGTGGCCAGAGCCGCGGCCCTACCGGAAAATGCTTCGGGGGCTGGCTCGGCGGCGCCAGGTGGGCGCCGGTGGCGCCGAGGCTGACGGCCGCCGCAAAGCCCGCAGCCCCACGGGCTGTGGGGCCACGCGAGCCCCTGCCAAAGAGCTTTCCAACGAGGCACGGCTTTCCCTCCTGGCTCTTCGGGCGTGGGAGCTGTGGCCAGAACCGCGGCCCTACCGGAAAATGCTTCGCAGGCTGGCTCGGCGGCGCCAGGTGGGCGCTGGTGGCGCCGAGGCTGACGGCCGCCGCAAAGCCCGCAGCCCCACGGGCTGTGGGGCCACGCGAGCGGCTGCCAAAGAGCTTTCCAACGAGGCACGGCTTTCCCTCCTGGCTCTTCGGGCGTGGGAGCTGTGGCCAGAGACGCGGCCCTACCGGAAAATGCTTCGCAGGCTGGCTCAGCGGCGCCACGTGGGCGGCGGTGGCACCGAGGCTGACGGCCGCCGCAAAGCCCGCAGCCCCACGGGCTGTGGGGCCACGCGAGCGGCTGCCAAAGAGCTTTCCAACGAGGCACGGCTTTCCCTCCTGGCTCTTCGGGCGTGGGAGCTGTGGCCAGAGACGCGGCCCTACCGGAAAATGCTTCGCAGGCTGGCTCGGCGGCGCCAGGTGGGCGCCGGTGGCGCCGAGGCTGACGGCCGCCGCAAAGCCCGCAGCCCCACGGGCTGTGGGGCCACGCGAGCGGCTGCCAAAGAGCTTTCCAACGAGGCACGGCTTTCCCTCCTGGCTCTTCGGGCGTGGGAGCTGTGGCCAGAGCCGCGGCCCTACCGGAAAATGCTTCGCAGGCTGGCTCGGTGGCGCCAGGTGGGCGCCGGTGGCGCCAAGGCTGACGGCCGCCGCAAAGCCCGCAGCCCCACGGGCTGTGGGGCCACGCGAGCGGCTGCCAAAGAGCTTTCCAACGAGGCACGGCTTTCCCTCCTGGCTCTTCGGGCGTGGGAGCTGTGGCCAGAGACGCGGCCCTACCCGAAAATGCTTCGCAGGCTGGCTCGGCGGCGCCAGGTGGGCGCCGGTGGCGCCGAGGTTGACGGCCGCCGCAAAGCCCGCAGCCCCACGGGCTGTGGGGCCACGCGAGCGGCTGCCAAAGAGCTTTCCAACGAGGCACGGCTTTCCCTCCTGGCTCTTCGGGCGTGGGAGCTGTCGCCAGAGCTGCGGCCCTACCGGAAAATGCTTCGCAGGCTGGTTCGGCGGCGCCAGGTGGGCGGCGGTGGCGCCGAGGCTGACGGCCGCCGCAAAGCCCGCAGCCCCACGGGCTGTGGGGCCACGCGAGCGGCTGCCAAAGAGCTTTCCAACGAGGCACGGCTTTCCCTCCTGGCTCTTTGGGCGTGGGAGCTGTGGCCAGAACCGCGGCCCTACCGGAAAATGCTTCGCAATCTGGCGCGGCGGCACCACGTGGGCGCCGGTGGCACCGAGGCTGACGGCCGCCGCAAAGCCCGCAGCCCCACGGGCTGTGGGGCCACGCGAGCGGCTGCCAAAGAGCTTTCCAACGAGGCACGGCTTTCCCTCCTGGCTCTTCGGGCGTGGGAGCTGTGGCCAGAGCCGCGGCCCTACCCGAAAATGCTTCGCAGGCTGGCTCGGCGGCGCCAGGCGGGCGGCGGTGGCGCCGAGGCTGACGGCCGCCGCAAAGCCCGCAGCCCCACGGGCTGTGGGGCCACGCGAGCGGCTGCCAAAGAGCTTTCCAACGAGGCACGGCTTTCCCTCCTGGCTCTTCGGGCGTGGGAGCTGTGGCCAGAGACGCGGCCCTACCCGAAAATGCTTCGCAGGCTGGCGCGGCGGCGCCAGGTGGGCGCCGGTGGCGCCAAGGCTGACGGCCGCTGCAAAGCCCGCAGCCCCACGGGCTGTGGGGCCACGCGAGCGGCTGCCAAAGAGCTTTCCAACGAGGCACGGCATGCCCTCCTGGCTCTTCGGGCGTGGGAGCTGTCACCAGAGCCGCAGCCCTACCGGAAAATGCTTCGGGGGCTGGCTCGGCGGCGCCAGGTGGGCGCCGGTGGCGCCGAGGCTGACGGCCGCCGCAAAGCCCGCAGCCCCACGGGCTTGGGGCCACGTGAGCGGCTGCCAAAGAGCTTTCCAACGAGGCACGGCTTTCCCTCCTGGCTCTTCGGGCGTGGGAGCTGTGGCCAGAGCCGCGGCCCTACCGGAAAATGCTTCGCAGGCTGGCTCAGCGGCGCCAGGTGGGCGCCGGTGGCGCCGAGGCTGACGGCCGCCGCAAAGCCCGCAGCCCCACGGGCTGTGGGGCCACGCGAGCGGCTGCCAAAGAGCTTTCCAACGAGGCACGGCTTTCCCTCCTGGCTCTTCGGACGTGGGAGCTGTGCCCAGAGACGCGGCCCTACCGGAAAATGCTTCGCAGGCTGGCTCGGCGGCGCCAGGTGGGCGCCGGTGGCGCCGAGGTTGACGGCCGCCGCAAAGCCCGCAGCCCCACGGGCTGTGGGGCCACGCGAGCGGCTGCCAAAGAGCTTTCCAACGAGGCACAGCTTTCCCTCCTGGCTCTTCGGGCGTGGGAGCTGTGGCCAGAGCTGCGGCCCTACCGGAAAATGCTTCGCAGGCTGGCTCGGCGGCGCCAGGTGGGCGCCGGTGGTGCCGAGGCTGACGGCCGCCGCAAAGCCCGCAGCCCCACGGGCTGTGGGGCCACGCGAGCGGCTGCCAAAGAGCTTTCCAACGAGGCACGGCTTTCCCTCCTGGCTCTTCGGGCGTGGGAGCTGTGGCCAGAACCGCGGCCCTACCGGAAAATGCTTCGCAGGCTGGCTCGGCGGCGCCAGGTGGGCGCCGGTGGCGCCGAGGCTGATGGCCGCCGCAAAGCCCGCAGCCCCACGGGCTGTGGGGCCACGCGAGCGGCTGCCAAAGAGCTTTCCAACGAGGCACGGCTTTCCCTCCTGGCTCTTCGGGCGTGGGAGCTGTGGCCAGAGACGCGGCCCTACCCGAAAATGCTTCGCAGGCTGGCGCGGCGGCGCCAGGTGGGCGCCGGTGGCGCCAAGGCTGACGGCCGCTGCAAAGCCCGCAGCCCCACGGGCTGTGGGGCTACGCGAGCGGCTGCCAAAGAGCTTTCCAACGAGGCACGGCATGCCCTCCTGGCTCTTCGGGCGTGGGAGCTGTCACCAGAGCCGCAGCCCTACCGGAAAATGCTTCGGGGGCTGGCTCGGCGGCGCCAGGTGGGCGCCGGTGGCGCCGAGGCTGACGGCCGCCGCAAAGCCCGCAGCCCCACGGGCTGTGGGGCCACGTGAGCGGCTGCCAAAGAGCTTTCCAACGAGGCACGGCTTTCCCTCCTGGCTCTTCGGGCGTGGGAGCTGTGGCCAGAGCCGCGGCCCTACCGGAAAATGCTTCGCAGGCTGGCTCAGCGGCGCCAGGTGGGCGCCGGTGGCGCCGAGGCTGACGGCCGCCGCAAAGCCCGCAGCCCCACGGGCTGTGGGGCCACGCGAGCGGCTGCCAAAGAGCTTTCCAACGAGGCACGGCTTTCCCTCCTGGCTCTTCGGACGTGGGAGCTGTGCCCAGAGACGCGGCCCTACCGGAAAATGCTTCGCAGGCTGGCTCGGCGGCGCCAGGTGGGCGTCGGTGGCGCCGAGGTTGACGGCCGCCGCAAAGCCCGCAGCCCCACGGGCTGTGGGGCCACGCGAGCGGCTGCCAAAGAGCTTTCCAACGAGGCACAGCTTTCCCTCCTGGCTCTTCGGGCGTGGGAGCTGTGGCCAGAGCTGCGGCCCTACCGGAAAATGCTTCGCAGGCTGGCTCGGCGGCGCCAGGTGGGCGCCGGTGGTGCCGAGGCTGACGGCCGCCGCAAAGCCCGCAGCCCCACGGGCTGTGGGGCCACGCGAGCGGCTGCCAAAGAGCTTTCCAACGAGGCACGGCTTTCCCTCCTGGCTCTTCGGGCGTGGGAGCTGTGGCCAGAGACGCGGCCCTACCGGAAAATGCTTCGCAGGCTGGCTCGGCGGCGCCAGGTGGGCGCCGGTGGCGCCGAGGCTGACGGCCGCCGCAAAGCCCGCAGCCCCACGGGCTGTGGGGCCACGCGAGCGGCTGCCAAAGAGCTTTCCAACGAGGCACGGCTTTCCCTCCTGGCTCTTCGGGCGTGGGAGCTGTGGCCAGAGCCGCGGCCCTACCGGAAAATGCTTCGCAGGCTGGCTCGGCGGCGCCAGGTGGGCGCCGGTGGCGCTGAGGCTGACGGCCGCCGCAAAGCCCGCAGCCCCACGGGCTGTGGGGCCACGCGAGCGGCTGCCAAAGAGCTTTCCAACGAGGCACGGCTTTCCCTCCTGGCTCTTCGGGCGTGGGAGCTGTGGCCAGAGCCGCGGCCCTACCGGAAAATGCTTCGCAATCTGGCGCGGCGGCACCACGTGGGCGCCGGTGGCGCCGAGGCTGACGGCCGCCGCAAAGCCCGCAGCCCCACGGGCTGTGGGGCCACGCGAGCCCCTGCCAAAGAGCTTTCCAACGAGGCACGGCTTTCCCTCCTGGCTCTTCGGGCGTGGGAGCTGTGGCCAGAGCCGCGGCCCTACCGGAAAATGCTTCGCAGGCTGGCGCGGCGGCGCCAGGTGGGCGCCGGTGGCGCCGAGGCTGACGGCCGCCGCAAAGCCCGCAGCCCCACGGGCTGTGGGGCCACACGAGCGGCTGCCAAAGAGCTTTCCAACGAGGCACGGCTTTCCCTCCTGGCTCTTCGGGCGTGGGAGCTGTGGCCAGAGACGCGGCCCTACCGGAAAATGCTTCGCAGGCTGGCGCGGCGGCGCCAGGTGGGCGCCGGTGGCGCCAAGGCTGACGGCCGCCGCAAAGCCCGCAGCTCCACGGGCTGTGGGGCCACGCGAGCGGCTGCCAAAGAGCTTTCCAACGAGGCACAGCTTCCCCTCCTGGCTCTTCGGGCGTGGGAGCTGTGGCCAGAGCCGCGGCCCTACCGGAAAATGCTTCGCAGGCTGGCTCAGCGGCGCCAGGTGGGCGGCGGTGGCGCCGAGGCTGACGGCCGTCGCAAAGCCCGCAGCCCCACGGGCTGTGGGGCCACGCGAGCGGCTGCCAAAGAGCTTTCCAACGAGGCACGGCTTTCCCTCCTGGCTCTTTGGGCGTGGGAGCTGTGGCCAGAGCCGCGGCCCTACCGGAAAATGCTTCGCAGGCTGGCTCGGCGGCGCCAGGTGGGCGCCGGTGGCGCCGAGGCTGACGGCCGCCGCAAAGCCCGCAGCCCCACGGGCTGTGGGGCCACGCGAGCGGCTGCCAAAGAGCTTTCCAACGAGGCACGGCTTTCCCTCCTGGCTCTTCGGGCGTGGGAGCTGTCGCCAGAGCCGCGGCCCTACCGGAAAATGCTTCGCAATCTGGCGCGGCGGCACCACGTCGGCGCCGGTGGCACCGAGGCTGACGGCCGCCGCAAAGCCCGCAGCCCCACGGGCTGTGGGGCCACGCGAGCGGCTGCCAAAGAGCTTTCCAACGAGGCACGGCTTTCCCTCCTGGCTCTTTGGGCGTGGGAGCTGTGGCCAGAGACGCGGCCCTACCGGAAAATGCTTCGGGGGCTGGCGCGGCGGCGCCAGGTGGGCGCCGGTGGCGCCGAGGCTGACGGCCGCCGCAAAGCCCGCAGCCCCACGGGCTGTGGGGCCACGCGAGCGGCTGCCAAAGAGCTTTCCAACGAGGCACGGCATGCCCTCCTGGCTCTTCGGGCGTGGGAGCTGTCGCCAGAGCCGCAGCCCTACCGGAAAATGCTTCGCAGGCTGGCTCGGCGGCGCCAGGTGGGCGGCGGTGGCGCCGAGGCTGACGGCCGCCGTAAAGCCCGCAGCCCCACGGGCTGTGGGGCCACGCGAGCGGCTGCCAAAGAGCTTTCCAACGAGGCACGGCTTTCCCTCCTGGCTCTTCGGGCGTGGGAGCTGTGGCCAGAGCCGCGGCCCTACCGGAAAATGCTTCGCAGGCTGGCTCGGCGGCGCCAGGTGGGCGCCGGTGGCGCCGAGGCTGACGGCCGCCACAAAGCCCGCAGCCCCACGGGCTGTGGGGCCACGCGAGCGGCTGCCAAAGAGCTTTCCAACGAGGCACGGCTTTCCCTCCTGGCTCTTCGGGCGTGGGAGCTGTGGCCAGAACCGCGGCCCTACCGGAAAATGCTTCGGGGTCTGGCTCGGCGGCGCCAGGTGGGCGCCGGTGGCGCCGAGGCTGACGGCCGCCGCAAAGCCCGCAGCCCCACGGGCTGTGGGGCCACGCGAGCCCCTGCCAAAGAGCTTTCCAACGAGGCACGGCTTTCCCTCCTGGCTCTTCGGGCGTGGGAGCTGTGGCCAGAGCCGCGGCCCTACCGGAAAATGCTTCGCAGGCTGGCTCAGCGGCGCCAGGTGGGCGGCGGTGGCGCCGAGGCTGACGGCCGCCGCAAAGCCCGCAGCCCCACGGGCTGTGGGGCCACGCGAGCGGCTGCCAAAGAGCTTTCCAACGAGGCACGGCTTTCCCTCCTGGCTCTTCGGGCGTGGGAGCTGTGGCCAGAGACGCGGCCCTACCGGAAAATGCTTCGCAGGCTGGCTCGGCGGCGCCAGGTGGGCGCCGGTGGCGCCGAGGCTGACGGCCGCCGCAAAGCCCGCAGCCCCACGGGCTGTGGGGCCACGCGAGCGGCTGCCAAAGAGCTTTCCAACGAGGCACGGCTTTCCCTCCTGGCTCTTCGGGCGTGGGAGCTGTGGCCAGAGCCGCGGCCCTACCGGAAAATGCTTCGCAGGCTGGTTCGGCGGCGCCAGGTGGGCGGCGGTGGCGCCGAGGCTGACGGCCGTCGCAAAGCCCGCAGTCCCACGGGCTGTGGGGCCACGCGAGCGGCTGCCAAAGAGCTTTCCAACGAGGCACGGCTTTCCCTCCTGGCTCTTTGGGCGTGGGAGCTGTGGCCAGAACCGCGGCCCTACCGGAAAATGCTTCGCAATCTGGCGCGGCGGCACCACGTGGGCGCCGGTGGCACCGAGGCTGACGGCCGCCGCAAAGCCCGCAGCCCCACGGGCTGTGGGGCCACGCGAGCGGCTGCCAAAGAGCTTTCCAACGAGGCACGGCTTTCCCTCCTGGCTCTTCGGGCGTGGGAGCTGTGGCCAGAGCCGCGGCCCTACCGGAAAATGCTTCGCAGGCTGGCTCGGCGGCGCCAGGTGGGCGCCGGTGGCGCCGAGGCTGACGGCCGCCGCAAAGCCCGCAGCCCCACGGGCTGTGGGGCCACGCGAGCGGCTGCCAAAGAGCTTTCCAACGAGGCACGGCTTTCCCTCCTGGCTCTTCGGGCGTGGGAGCTGTGGCCAGAGCCGCGGCCCTACCGGAAAATGCTTCGGGGGCTGGCGCGGCGGCGCCAGGTGGGCGCCGGTGGCGCCAAGGCTGACGGCCGCCGCAAAGCCCGCAGCCCCACGGGCTGTGGGGCCACGCGAGCGGCTGCCAAAGAGCTTTCCAACGAGGCACGGCATGCCCTCCTGGCTCTTCGGGCGTGGGAGCTGTGGCCAGAGCTGCGGCCCTACCGGAAAATGCTTCGCAGGCTGGCTCGGCGGCGCCAGGTGGGCGCCGGTGGTGCCGAGGCTGACGGCCGCCGCAAAGCCCGCAGCCCCACGGGCTGTGGGGCCACGCGAGCGGCTGCCAAAGAGCTTTCCAACGAGGCACGGCTTTCCCTCCTGGCTCTTCGGGCGTGGGAGCTGTGGTCAGAACCGCGGCCCTACCGGAAAATGCTTCGCAGGCTGGCTCGGCGGCGCCAGGTGGGCGCCGGTGGTGCCGAGGCTGACGGCCGCCACAAAGCCCGCAGCCCCACGGGCTGTGGGGCCACGCGAGCGGCTGCCAAAGAGCTTTCCAACGAGGCACGGCTTTCCCTCCTGGCTCTTCGGGCGTGGGAGCTGTGGCCAGAGCCGCGGCCCTACCGGAAAATGCTTCGCAGGCTGGCTCGGCGGCGCCAGGTGGGCGCCGGTGGCGCTGAGGCTGACGGCCGCCGCAAAGCCCGCAGCCCCACGGGCTGTGGGGCCACGCGAGCGGCTGCCAAAGAGCTTTCCAACGAGGCACGGCTTTCCCTCCTGGCTCTTTGGGCGTGGGAGCTGTGGCCAGAGCCGCGGCCCTACCGGAAAATGCTTCGCAATCTGGCGCGGCGGCACCACGTGGGCGGCGGTGGCGCCGAGGCTGACGGCCGCCGCAAAGCCCGCAGCCCCACGGGCTGTGGGGCCACGCGAGCCCCTGCCAAAGAGCTTTCCAACGAGGCACGGCTTTCCCTCCTGGCTCTTCGGGCGTGGGAGCTGTGGCCAGAGCCGCGGCCCTACCGGAAAATGCTTCGCAGGCTGGCGCGGCGGCGCCAGGTGGGCGCCGGTAGCGCCGAGGCTGACGGCCGCCGCAAAGCCCGCAGCCCCACGGGCTGTGGGGCCACGCGAGCGGCTGCCAAAGAGCTTTCCAACGAGGCACGGCTTTCCCTCCTGGCTCTTCGGGCGTGGGAGCTGTGGCCAGAGCCGCGGCCCTACCGGAAAATGCTTCGCAGGCTGGCGCGGCGGCGCCAGTTGGGCGCCGGTGGCGCCGAGGCTGACGGCCGCCGCAAAGCCCGCAGCTCCATGGGCTGTGGGGCCACGCGAGCGGCTGCCAAAGAGCTTTCCAACGAGGCACGGCTTTCCCTCCTGGCTCTTCGGGCGTGGGAGCTGTGGCCAGAGCCGTGGCCCTACCGGAAAATGCTTCGCAGGCTGGCTCAGCGGCGCCAGGTGGGCGGCGGTGGCGCCGAGGCTGACGGCCGCCGCAAAGCCCGCAGCCCCACGGGCTGTGGGGCCACGCGAGCGGCTGCCAAAGAGCTTTCCAACGAGGCATGGCTTTCCCTCCTGGCTCTTTGGGCGTGGGAGCTGTGGCCAGAGCCGCGGCCCTACCGGAAAATGCTTCGCAATCTGGCGCGGCGGCACCACGTGGGCGCCGGTGGCACCGAGGCTGACGGCCGCCGCAAAGCCCGCAGCCCCACGGGCTGTGGGGCCACGCGAGCGGCTGCCAAAGAGCTTTCCAACGAGGCACGGCTTTCCCTCCTGGCTCTTCGGGCGTGGGAGCTGTGGCCAGAGACGCGGCCCTACCGGAAAATGTTTCGGGGGCTGGCGCGGCGGCGCCAGGTGGGCGCCGGTGGCGCCGAGGCTGACGGCCGCCGCAAAGCCCGCAGCCCCACGGGCTGTGGGGCCACGCGAGCGGCTGCCAAAGAGCTTTCCAACGAGGCACGGCATGCCCTCCTGGCTCTTCGGGCGTGGGAGCTGTCGCCAGAGCCGCAGCCCTACCGGAAAATGCTTCGCAGGCTGGCTCGGCGGCGCCAGGTGGGCGGCGGTGGCGCCGAGGCTGACGGCCGCCGCAAAGCCCGCAGCCCCACGGGCTGTGGGGCCACGCGAGCGGCTGCCAAAGAGCTTTCCAACGAGGCACGGCTTTCCCTCCTGGCTCTTCGGGCGTGGGAGCTGTGGCCAGAGCCACGGCCCTACCGGAAAATGCTTCGCAGGCTGGCTCGGCGGCACCAGGTGGGCGGCGGTGGCGCCGAGGCTGACGGCCGCCGCAAAGCCCGCAGCCCCACGGGCTGTGGGGCCACACGAGCGGCTGCCAAAGAGCTTTCCAACGAGGCACGGCTTTCCCTCCTGGCTCTTCGGGCGTGGGAGCTGTGGCCAGAGACGCGGCCCTACCCGAAAATGTTTCGCAGGCTGGCGCGGCGGCGCCAGGTGGGCGCAGGTGGCGCCGAGGTTGACGGCCGCCGCAAAGCCCGCAGCCCCACGGGCTGTGGGGCCACGCGAGCGGCTGCCAAAGAGCTTTCCAACGAGGCACGGCTTTCCCTCCTGGCTCTTCGGGCGTAGGAGCTGTGGCCAGAGCCGCGGCCCTACCAGAAAATGCTTCGCAGGCTGGCGCGGCGGTGCCACGTGGGCGCCGGTGGCGCCGAGGCTGACGGCCGCCGCAAAGCCCGCAGCCCCACGGGCTGTGGGGCCACGCGAGCGGCTGCCAAAGAGCTTTCCAACGAGGCACGGCTTTCCCTCCTGGCTCTTCGGGCGTGGGAGCTGTGGCCAGAGCCGCGGCCCTACCGGAAAATGCTTCGCAGGCTGGCTCAGCGGCGCCAGGTGGGCGGCGGTGGCGCCGAGGCTGACGGCTGCCGCAAAGCCCGCAGCCCCACGGGCTGTGGGGCCACGCGAGCGGCTGCCAAAGAGCTTTCCAACGAGGCACGGCTTTCCCTCCTGGCTCTTCGGGCGTGGGAGCTGTGGCCAGAGACGCGGCCCTACCGGAAAATGCTTCGCAGGCTGGCTCGGCGGCGCCAGGTGGGCGCCGGTGGCGCCGAGGCTGACGGCCGCCGCAAAGCCCGCAGCCCCACGGGCTGTGGGGCCACGCGAGCGGCTGCCAAAGAGCTTTCCAACGAGGCACGGCTTTCCCTCCTGGCTCTTCGGGCGTGGGAGCTGTGGCCAGAGCCGCGGCCCTACCGGAAAATGCTTCGCAGGCTGGCTCGGCGGCGCCACGTGGGCGCCGGTGGCGCCGACGCTGACGGCCGCCGCAAAGCCCGCAGCCCCACGGGCTGTGGGGCCACGCGAGCGGCTGCCAAAGAGCTTTCCAACGAGGCACGACTTTCCCTCCTGGCTCTTCGGGCGTGGGAGCTGTGGCCAGAGCCGCGGCCCTACCGGAAAATGCTTCGCAGGCTGGCGCGGCGGCAACACGTGGGCGCCAGTGGCGCCGAGGCTGACGGCCGCCGCAAAGCCCGCAGCCCCACGGGCTGTGGGGCCACGCGAGCGGCTGCCAAAGAGCTTTCCAACGAGGCACGGCTTTCCCTCCTGGCTCTTCGGGCGTGGGAGCTGTCGCCAGAGCCGCAGCCCTACCAGAAAATGCTTCGCAGGCTGGCACGGCGGCACCACGTGGGCGCCAGTGGCGCCGAGGCTGACGGCCGCCGCAAAGCCCGCAGCCCCACGGGCTGTGGGGCCACGCGAGCGGCTGCCAAAGAGCTTTCCAACGAGGCACGGCTTTCCCTCCTGGCTCTTCGGGCGTGGGAGCTGTGGCCAGAGCCGCGGCCCTACCGGAAAATGCTTCGGGGGCTGGCTCGGCGGCGCCAGGTGGGCGCCGGTGGCGCCGAGGCTGACGGCCGCCGCAAAGCCCGCAGCCCCACGGGCTGTGGGGCCACGCGAGCGGCTGCCAAAGAGCTTTCCAACGAGGCACGGCTTTCCCTCCTGGCTCTTCGGGCGTGGGAGCTGTGGCCAGAGCCGCGGCCCTACCGGAAAATGCTTCACAGGCTGGCTCGGCGGCGCCAGGTGGGCGCCGGTGGCGCCGAGGCTGACGGCCGCCGCAAAGCCCGCAGCCCCACGGGCTGTGGGGCCACGCGAGCGGCTGCCAAAGAGCTTTCCAACGAGGCACGGCTTTCCCTCCTGGCTCTTCGGGCGTGGGAGCTGTGGCCAGAGCCGCGGCCCTACCGGAAAATGCTTCGCAGGCTGGCTCAGCGGCGCCAGGTGGGCGGCGGTGGCGCCGAGGCTGACGGCCGCCGCAAAGCCCGCAGCCCCACGGGCTGTGGGGCCACGCGAGCGGCTGCCAAAGAGCTTTCCAACGAGGCACGGCTTTCCCTCCTGGCTCTTCGGGCGTGGGAGCTGTGGCCAGAGCCGCGGCCCTACCGGAAAATGCTTCGCAGGCTGGCTCGGCGGCGCCAGGTGGGCGCCGGTGGCGCCGAGGCTGACGGCCGCCGCAAAGCCCGCAGCCCCACGGGCTGTGGGGCCACGCGAGCGGCTGCCAAAGAGCTTTCCAACGAGGCACGGCTTTCCCTCCTAGCTCTTCGGGCGTGGGAGCTGTGGCCAGAGCCGCGGCCCTACCGGAAAATGCTTCGCAGGCTGGCTCGGTGGCGCCAGGTGGGCGCCGGTGGCGCCAAGGCTGACGGCCGCCGCAAAGCCCGCAGCCCCACGGGCTGTGGGGCCACGCGAGCAGCTGCCAAAGAGCTTTCCAACGAGGCACGGCTTTCCCTCCTGGCTCTTCGGGCGTGGGAGCTGTGGCCAGAGACGCGGCCCTACCGGAAAATGCTTCGCAGGCTGGCTCGGCGGCGCCAGGTGGGCGCCGGTGGCGCCGAGGCTGACGGCCGCCGCAAAGCCCGCAGCCCCACGGGCTGTGGGGCCACGCGAGCGGCTGCCAAAGAGCTTTCCAACGAGGCACGGCTTTCCCTCCTGGCTCTTCGGGCGTGGGAGCTGTGGCCAGAGCTGCGGCCCTACCGGAAAATGCTTCGCAGGCTGGCTCGGCGGCGCCAGGTGGGCGGCGGTGGCGCCGAGGCTGACGGCCGCCGCAAAGCCCGCAGCCCCACGGGCTGTGGGGCCACGCGAGCGGCTGCCAAAGAGCTTTCCAACGAGGCACGGCTTTCCCTCCTGGCTCTTTGGGCGTGGGAGCTGTGGCCAGAACCGCGGCCCTACCGGAAAATGCTTCGCAATCTGGCGCGGCGGCACCACGTGGGCGCCGGTGGCACCGAGGCTGACGGCCGCCGCAAAGCCCGCAGCCCCACGGGCTGTGGGGCCACGCGAGCGGCTGCCAAAGAGCTTTCCAACGAGGCACGGCTTTCCCTCCTGGCTCTTCGGGCGTGGGAGCTGTGGCCAGAGCCGCGGCCCTACCGGAAAATGCTTCGCAGGCTGGCTCGGCGGCGCCAGGTGGGCGCCGGTGGCGCCGAGGCTGACGGCCGCCGCAAAGCCCGCAGCCCCATGGGCTGTGGGGCCACGCGAGCGGCTGCCAAAGAGCTTTCCAACGAGGCACGGCTTTCCCTCCTGGCTCTTCGGGCGTGGGAGCTGTGGCCAGAGACGCGGCCCTACCGGAAAATGCTTCGCAGGCTGGCGCGGCGGCGCCAGGTGGGCGCCGGTGGCGCCAAGGCTGACGGCCGCCGCAAAGCCCGCAGCCCCACGGGCTGTGGGGCCACGCGAGCGGCTGCCAAAGAGCTTTCCAACGAGGCACGGCATGCCCTCCTGGCTCTTCGGGCGTGGGAGCTGTCACCAGAGCCGCAGCCCTACCGGAAAATGCTTCGGGGGCTGGCTCGGCGGCGCCAGGTGGGCGCCGGTGGCGCCGAGGCTGACGGCCGCCGCAAAGCCCGCAGCCCCACGGGCTGTGGGGCCACGTGAGCGGCTGCCAAAGAGCTTTCCAACGAGGCACGGCTTTCCCTCCTGGCTCTTCGGGCGTGGGAGCTGTGGCCAGAGCCGCGGCCCTACCGGAAAATGCTTCGCAGGCTGGCTCAGCGGCGCCAGGTGGGCTGCGGTGGCGCCGAGGCTGACGGCTGCCGCAAAGCCCGCAGCCCCACGGGCTGTGGGGCCACGCGAGCGGCTGCCAAAGAGCTTTCCAACGAGGCACGGCTTTCCCTCCTGGCTCTTCGGGCGTGGGAGCTGTGGCCAGAGCCGCGGCCCTACCGGAAAATGCTTCGCAGGCTGGCTCGGCGGCGCCAGGTGGGCGCCGGTGGCGCCGAGGCTGACGGCCGCCGCAAAGCCCGCAGCCCCACGGGCTGTGGGGCCACGCGAGCGGCTGCCAAAGAGCTTTCCAACGAGGCACAGCTTTCCCTCCTGGCTCTTCGGGCGTGGGAGCTGTGGCCAGAGCCGCGGCCCTACCGGAAAATGCTTCGCAGGCTGGCTCGGCGGCGCCAGGTGGGCGCCGGTGGCGCCGAGGTTGACGGCCGCCGCAAAGCCCGCAGCCCCACGGGCTGTGGGGCCACGCGAGCGGCTGCCAAAGAGCTTTCCAACGAGGCACGGCTTTCCCTCCTGGCTCTTCGGGCGTGGGAGCTGTGGCCAGAGCTGCGGCCCTACCGGAAAATGCTTCGCAGGCTGGCTCGGCGGCGCCAGGTGGGCGCCGGTGGCGCCGAGGCTGACGGCCGCCGCAAAGCCCGCAGCCCCACGGGCTGTGGGGCCACGCGAGCGGCTGCCAAAGAGCTTTCCAACGAGGCACGGCTTTCCCTCCTGGCTCTTCGGGCGTGGGAGCTGTGGCCAGAGCCGCGGCCCTACCGGAAAATGCTTCGCAATCTGGCGCGGCGGCACCACGTGGGCGCCGGTGGTGCCGAGGCTGACGGCCGCCGCAAAGCCCGCAGCCCCACGGGCTGTGGGGCCACGCGAGCCCCTGCCAAAGAGCTTTCCAACGAGGCACGGCTTTCCCTCCTGGCTCTTCGGGCGTCGGAGCTGTGGCCAGAGCCGCGGCCCTACCGGAAAATGCTTCGCAGGCTGGCGCGGCGGCGCCAGGTGGGCGTCGGTGGCGCCAAGGCTGATGGCCGCCGCAAAGCCCGCAGCTCCACGGGCTGTGGGGCCACGCGAGCGGCTGCCAAAGAGCTTTCCAACGAGGCACGGCTTTCCCTCCTGGCTCTTCGGGCGTGGGAGCTGTGGCCAGAGACGCGGCCCTACCCGAAAATGCTTCGCAGGCTGGCTCGGCGGCGCCAGGTGGGCGCCGGTGGCGCCGAGGCTGACGGCCGCCGCAAAGCCCGCAGCCCCACGGGCTGTGGGGCCACGCGAGCGGCTGCCAAAGAGCTTTCCAACGAGGCACGGCTTTCCCTCCTGGCTCTTCGGGCGTGGGAGCTGTGGCCAGAGCCGCGGCCCTACCGGAAAATGCTTCGCAGGCTGGCTCGGTGGCGCCACGTGGGCGCCGGTGGCGCCGAGGCTGACGGCCGCCGCAAAGCCCGCAGCCCCACGGGCTGTGGGGCCACGCGAGCGGCTGCCAAAGAGCTTTCCAACGAGGCACGGCTTTCCCTCCTGTCTCTTCGGGCGTGGGAGCTGTGGCCAGAGCCGCGGCCCTACCGGAAAATGCTTCGGGGGCTGGCTCGGCGGCGCCAGGTGGGCGCCGGTGGCGCCGAGGCTGACGGCCGCCGCAAAGCCCGCAGCCCCACGGGCTGTGGGGCCACGCGAGCGGCTGCCAAAGAGCTTTCCAACGAGGCACGGCTTTCCCTCCTGGCTCTTCGGGCGTGGGAGCTGTGGCCAGAGACGCGGCCCTACCAGAAAATGCTTCGCAGGCTGGCTCGGCGGCGCCAGGTGGGCGCCGGTGGCGCCGAGGCTGACGGCCGCCGCAAAGCCCGCAGCCCCACGGGCTGTGGGGCCACGCGAGCGGCTGCCAAAGAGCTTTCCAATGAGGCACGGCTTTCCCTCCTGGCTCTTCGGGCGTGGGAGCTGTGGCCAGAGCCGCGGCCCTACCGGAAAATGCTTCGCAGGCTGGCTCGGCGGCGCCACGTGGGCGCCAGTGGCGCCGAGGCTGACGGCCGCCGCAAAGCCCGCAGCCCCACGGGCTGTGGGGCCACGCGAGCGGCTGCCAAAGAGCTTTCCAACGAGGCACGGCTTTCCCTCCTGTCTCTTCGGGCGTGGGAGCTGTCGCCAGAGCCGCAGCCCTACAGAAAATGCTTCGCAGGCTGGCACGGCGGCACCACGTGGGCGCCAGTGGCGCCGAGGCTGACGGCCGCCGCAAAGCCCGCAGCCCCACGGGCTGTGGGGCCACGCGAGCGGCTGCCAAAGAGCTTTCCAACGAGGCACGGCTTTCCCTCCTGGCTCTTCGGGCGTGGGAGCTGTGGCCAGAGCCGCGGCCCTACCGGAAAATGCTTCGCAGGCTGGCTCGGCGGCGCCAGGTGGGCGCCGGTGGCGCCGAGGCTGACGGCCGCCGCAAAGCCCGCAGCCCCACGGGCTGTGGGGCCACGCGAGCGGCTGCCAAAGAGCTTTCCAACGAGGCACGGCTTTCCCTCCTGGCTCTTCGGGCGTGGGAGCTGTGGCCAGAACCGCGGCCCTACCGGAAAATGCTTCGCAGGCTGGCTCGGCGGCGCCAGGTGGGCGCCGGTGGCGCCGAGGCTGACGGCCGCCGCAAAGCCCGCAGCCCCACGGGCTGTGGGGCCACGCGAGCGGCTGCCAAAGAGCTTTCCAACGAGGCACGGCTTTCCCTCCTGGCTCTTCGGGCGTGGGAGCTGTGGCCAGAGCCGCGGCCCTACCGGAAAACGGTTCGCAGGCTGGCTCGGTGGCGCCAGGTGGGCGCCGGTGGCGCCAAGGCTGACGGCCGCCGCAAAGCCCGCAGCCCCACGGGCTGTGGGGCCACGCGAGCGGCTGCCAAAGAGCTTTCCAACGAGGCACGGCTTTCCCTCCTGGCTCTTCGGGCGTGGGAGCTGTGGCCAGAGACGCGGCCCTACCCGAAAATGCTTCGCAGGCTGGCTCGGCGGCGCCAGGTGGGCGCCGGTGGCGCCGAGGTTGACGGCCGCCGCAAAGCCCGCAGCCCCACGGGCTGTGGGGCCACGCGAGCGGATGCCAAAGAGCTTTCCAACGAGGCACGGCTTTCCCTCCTGGCTCTTCGGGCGTGGGAGCTGTGGCCAGAGCTGCGGCCCTACCGGAAAATGCTTCGCAGGCTGGTTCGGCGGCGCCAGGTGGGCGGCGGTGGTGCCGAGGCTGACGGCCGCCGCAAAGCCCGCAGCCCCACGGGCTGTGGGGCCACGCGAGCGGCTGCCAAAGAGCTTTCCAACGAGGCACGGCTTTCCCTCCTGGCTCTTTGGGCGTGGGAGCTGTGGCCAGAACCGCGGCCCTACCGGAAAATGCTTCGCAATCTGGCGCGGCGGCACCACGTGGGCGCCGGTGGCACCTAGGCTGACGGCCGCCGCAAAGCCCGCAGCCCCACGGGCTGTGGGGCCACGTGAGCGGCTGCCAAAGAGCTTTCCAACGAGGCACGGCTTTCCCTCCTGGCTCTTCGGGCGTGGGAGCTGTGGCCAGAGCCGCGGCCCTACCGGAAAATGCTTCGCAGGCTGGCTCAGCGGCGCCAGGTGGGCGCCGGTGGCGCCGAGGCTGACGGCCGCCGCAAAGCCCGCAGCTCCACGGGCTGTGGGGCCACGCGAGCGGCTGCCAAAGAGCTTTCCAACGAGGCACGGCTTTCCCTCCTGGCTCTTCGGGCGTGGGAGCTGTGGCCAGAGCCGCGGCCCTACCGGAAAATGCTTCGCAGGCTGGCTCGGCGGCGCCAGGTGGGCGCCGGTGGCGCCGAGGCTGACGGCCGCCGCAAAGCCCGCAGCCCCACGGGCTGTGGGGCCACGCGAGCGGCTGCCAAAGATCTTTCCAACGAGGCACGGCTTTCCCTCCTGGCTCTTCGGGCGTGGGAGCTGTGGCCAGAGCTGCGGCCCTACCGGAAAATGCTTCGCAGGCTGGCTCGGCGGCGCCAGGTGGGCGCCGGTGGTGCCGAGGCTGACGGCCGCCGCAAAGCCCGCAGCCCCACGGGCTGTGGGGCCACGCGAGCGGCTGCCAAAGAGCTTTCCAACGAGGCACGGCTTTCCCTCCTGGCTCTTCGGGCGTGGGAGCTGTGGCCAGAACCGCGGCCCTACCGGAAAATGCTTCGCAGGCTGGCTCGGCGGCGCCAGGTGGGCGCCGGTGGTGCCGAGGCTGACGGCCGCCGCAAAGCCCGCAGCCCCACGGGCTGTGGGGCCACGCGAGCGGCTGCCAAAGAGCTTTCCAACGAGGCACGGCTTTCCCTCCTGGCTCTTCGGGCGTGGGAGCTGTGGCCAGAGCCGCGGCCCTACCGGAAAATGCTTCGCAGGCTGGCGCGGCGGCGCCAGGTGGGCGCCGGTGGCGCCAAGGCTGACGGCCGCCGCAAAGCCCGCAGCCCCACGGGCTGTGGGGCCACGCGAGCGGCTGCCAAAGAGCTTTCCAACGAGGCACGGCTTTCCCTCCTGGCTCTTCGGGCGTGGGAGCTGTGGCCAGAGACGCGGCCCTACCGGAAAATGCTTCGGGGACTGGCGCGGCGGCGCCAGGTGGGCGCCGGTGGCGCCGAGGCTGACGGCCGCCGCAAAGCCCGCAGCCCCACGGGCTGTGGGGCCACGCGAGCGGCTGCCAAAGAGCTTTCCAACGAGGCACGGCTTTCCCTCCTGGCTCTTTGGGCGTGGGAGCTGTGGCCAGAGACGCGGCCCTATCGGAAAATGCTTCGGGTGCTGGCGCGGCGGCGCCAGGTGGGCGGCGGTGGCGCCGAGGCTGACGGCCGCCGCAAAGCCCGCAGCCCCACGGGCTGTGGGGCCACGCGAGCGGCTGCCAAAGAGCTTTCCAACGAGGCACGGCATGCCCTCCTGGCTCTTCGGGCGTGGGAGCTGTCGCCAGAGCCGCAGCCCTACCGGAAAATGCTTCGCAGGCTGGCTCGGCGGCGCCAGGTGGGCGGTGGTGGCGCCGAGGCTGACGGCCGCCGCAAAGCCCGCAGCCCCACGGGCTGTGGGGCCACGCGAGCGGCTGCCAAAGAGCTTTCCAACGAGGCACGGCTTTCCCTCCTGGCTCTTCGGGCGTGGGAGCTGTGGCCAGAGCCGCGGCCCTACCGGAAAATGCTTCGCAGGCTGGCTCGGCGGCGCCAGGTGGGCGCCGGTGGCGCCGAGGCTGACGGCCGCCACAAAGCCCGCAGCCCCACGGGCTGTGGGGCCACGCGAGCGGCTGCCAAAGAGCTTTCCAACGAGGCACGGCTTTCCCTCCTGGCTCTTCGGGCGTGGGAGCTGTGGCCAGAACCGCGGCCCTACCGGAAAATGCTTCGCAGGCTGGCTCGGCGGCGCCAGGTGGGCGCCGGTGGCGCCGAGGCTGACGGCCGCCGCAAAGCCCGCAGCCCCACGGGCTGTGGGGCCACGCGAGCGGCTGCCAAAGAGCTTTCCAACGAGGCACGGCTTTCCCTCCTGGCTCTTCGGGCGTGGGAGCTGTGGCCAGAGACGCGGCCCTACCGGAAAATGCTTCGCAGGCTGGCTCAGCGGCGCCAGGTGGGCGGCGGTGGCGCCGAGGCTGACGGCCGCCGCAAAGCCCGCAGCCCCACGGGCTGTGGGGCCACGTGAGCGGCTGCCAAAGAGCTTTCCAACGAGGCACGGCTTTCCCTCCTGGCTCTTTGGGCGTGGGAGCTGTGGCCAGAACCGCGGCCCTACCCGAAAATGCTTCGCAATCTGGCGCGGCGGCACCACGTGGGCGCCGGTGGCACCGAGGCTGACGGCCGCCGCAAAGCCCGCAGCCCCACGGGCTGTGGGGCCACGCGAGCGGCTGCCAAAGAGCTTTCCAACGAGGCACGGCTTTCCCTCCTGGCTCTTCGGGCGTGGGAGCTGTGGCCAGAGCCGCGGCCCTACCGGAAAATGCTTCGGGGGCTGGCGCGGCGGCGCCAGGTGGGCGCCGGTGGCGCCAAGGCTGACGGCCGCCGCAAAGCCCGCAGCCCCACGGGCTGTGGGGCCACGCGAGCGGCTGCCAAAGAGCTTTCCAACGAGGCACGGCTTTCCCTCCTGGCTCTTCGGGCGTGGGAGCTGTCACCAGAGCCGCAGCCCTACCGGAAAATGCTTCGGGGGCTGGCTCGGCGGCGCCAGGTGGGCGCCGGTGGCGCCGAGGCTGACGGCCGCCGCAAAGCCCGCAGCCCCACGGGCTGTGGGGCCACGTGAGCGGCTGCCAAAGAGCTTTCCAACGAGGCACGGCTTTCCCTCCTGGCTCTTCGGGCGTGGGAGCTGTGGCCAGAGCCGCGGCCCTACCGGAAAATGCTTCGCAGGCTGGCTCAGCGGCGCCAGGTGGGCGCCGGTGGCGCCGAGGCTGACGGCCGCCGCAAAGCCCGCAGCCCCACGGGCTGTGGGGCCACGCGAGCGGCTGCCAAAGAGCTTTCCAACGAGGCACGGCTTTCCCTCCTGGCTCTTCGGGCGTGGGAGCTGTGGCCAGAGCCGCGGCCCTACCGGAAAATGCTTCGCAGGCTGGCTCGGCGGCGCCAGGTGGGCGCCGGTGGCGCCGAGGCTGACGGCCGCCGCAAAGCCCGCAGCCCCACGGGCTGTGGGGCCACGCGAGCGGCTGCCAAAGAGCTTTCCAACGAGGCACAGCTTTCCCTCCTGGCTCTTCGGGCGTGGGAGCTGTGGCCAGAGCCGCGGCCCTACCGGAAAATGCTTCGGGGGCTGGCTCGGCGGCGGCAGGTGGGCGCCGGTGGCGCCGAGGTTGACGGCCGCCGCAAAGCCCGCAGCCCCACGGGCTGTGGGGCCATGCGAGCGGCTGCCAAAGAGCTTTCCAACGAGGCACGGCTTTCCCTCCTGGCTCTTCGGGCGTGGGAGCTGTGGCCAGAGCTGCGGCCCTACCGGAAAATGCTTCGCAGGCTGGCTCGGCGGCGCCAGGTGGGCGCCGGTGGTGCCGAGGCTGACGGCCGCCGCAAAGCCCGCAGCCCCACGGGCTGTGGGGCCACGCGAGCGGCTGCCAAAGAGCTTTCCAACGAGGCACGGCTTTCCCTCCTGGCTCTTCGGGCGTGGGAGCTGTGGCCAGAACCGCGGCCCTACCGGAAAATGCTTCGCAGGCTGGCTCGGTGGCGCCAGGTGGGCGCCGGTGGTGCCGAGGCTGACGGCCGCCGCAAAGCCCGCAGCCCCACGGGCTGTGGGGCCACGCGAGCGGCTGCCAAAGAGCTTTCCAACGAGGCACGGCTTTCCCTCCTGGCTCTTCGGGCGTGGGAGCTGTGGCCAGAGACGCGGCCCTACCGGAAAATGCTTCGCAGGCTGGCTCGGCGGCGCCAGGTGGGCGCCGGTGGCGCTGAGGCTGACGGCCGCCGCAAAGCCCGCAGCCCCACGGGCTGTGGGGCCACGCGAGCGGCTGCCAAAGAGCTTTCCAACGAGGCACGGCTTTCCCTCCTGGCTCTTCGGGCGTGGGAGCTGTGGCCAGAGCCGCGGCCCTACCGGAAAATGCTTCGCAATGTGGCGCGGCGGCACCACGTGGGCGCCGGTGGCGCCGAGGCTGACGGCCGCCGCAAAGCCCGCAGCCCCACGGGCTGTGGGGCCACGCGAGCCCCTGCCAAAGAGCTTTCCAACGAGGCACGGCTTTCCCTCCTGGCTCTTCGGGCGTGGGAGCTGTGGCCAGAGCCGCGGCCCTACCGGAAAATGCTTCGCAGGCTGGCGCGGCGGCGCCAGGTGGGCGCCGGTGGCGCCGAGGCTGACGGCCGCCGCAAAGCCCGCAGCCCCACGGGCTGTGGGGCCACGCGAGCGGCTGCCAAAGAGCTTTCCAACGAGGCACGGCTTTCCCTCCTGGCTCTTCGGGCGTGGGAGCTGTGGCCAGAGCCGCGGCCCTACCGGAAAATGCTTCGGGTGCTGGCGCGGCGGCGCCAGGTGGGCGCCGGTGGCGCCAAGGCTGACGGCCGCCGCAAAGCCCGCAGCTCCACGGGCTGTGGGGCCACGCGAGCGGCTGCCAAAGAGCTTTCCAACGAGGCACGGCTTTCCCTCCTGGCTCTTCGGGCGTGGGAGCTGTGGCCAGAGCCGCGGCCCTACCAAAAAATGCTTCGCAGGCTGGCTCAGCGGCGCCAGGTGGGCGGCGGTGGCGCCGAGGCTGACGGCCGCCGCAAAGCCCGCAGCCCCACGGGCTGTGGGGCCACGCGAGGGGCTGCCAAAGAGCTTTCCAACGAGGCATGGCTTTCCCTCCTGGCTCTTTGGGCGTGGGAGCTGTGGCCAGAGCCGCGGCCCTACCGGAAAATGCTTCGCAGACTGGCTCGGCGGCGCCAGGTGGGCGCCGGTGGCGCCGAGGCTGACGGCCGCCGCAAAGCCCGCAGCCCCACGGGCTGTGGGGCCACGCGAGCGGCTGCCAAAGAGCTTTCCAACGAGGCACGGCTTTCCCTCCTGGCTCTTCGGGCGTGGGAGCTGTGGCCAGAGACGCGGCCCTACCGGAAAATGCTTCGCAATCTGGCGCGGCGGCACCACGTGGGCGCCGGTGGCACCGAGGCTGACGGCCGCCGCAAAGCCCGCAGCCCCACGGGCTGTGGGGCCACGCGAGCGGCTGCCAAAGAGCTTTCCAACGAGGCACGGCTTTCCCTCCTGGCTCTTCGGGCGTGGGAGCTGTGGCCAGAGACGCGGCCCTACCGGAAAATGCTTCGGGTGCTGGCGCGGCGGCGCCAGGTGGGCGCCGGTGGCGCCGAGGCTGACGGCCGCCACAAAGCCCGCAGCCCCACGGGCTGTGGGGCCACGCGAGCGGCTGCCAAAGAGCTTTCCAACGAGGCACGGCTTTCCCTCCTGGCTCTTCGGGCGTGGGAGCTGTCGCCAGAGCCGCAGCCCTACCGGAAAATGCTTCGCAGGCTGGCTCGGCGGCGCCAGGTGGGCGGCGGTGGCGCCGAGGCTGACGGCCGCCGCAAAGCCCGCAGCCCCATGGGCTGTGGGGCCACGCGAGCGGCTGCCAAAGAGCTTTCCAACGAGGCACGGCTTTCCCTCCTGGCTCTTCGGGCGTGGGAGCTGTGGCCAGAGCCGCGGCCCTACCGGAAAATGCTTCGGGTGCTGGCGCGGCGGCGCCAGGTGGGCGCCGGTGGCGCCAAGGCTGACGGCCGCCGCAAAGCCCGCAGCTCCACGGGCTGTGGGGCCACGCGAGCGGCTGCCAAAGAGCTTTCCAACGAGGCACGGCTTTCCCTCCTGGCTCTTCGGGCGTGGGAGCTGTGGCCAGAGCCGCGGCCCTACCAAAAAATGCTTCGCAGGCTGGCTCAGCGGCGCCAGGTGGGCGGCGGTGGCGCCGAGGCTGACGGCCGCCGCAAAGCCCGCAGCCCCACGGGCTGTGGGGCCACGCGAGGGGCTGCCAAAGAGCTTTCCAACGAGGCATGGCTTTCCCTCCTGGCTCTTTGGGCGTGGGAGCTGTGGCCAGAGCCGCGGCCCTACCGGAAAATGCTTCGCAGACTGGCTCGGCGGCGCCAGGTGGGCGCCGGTGGCGCCGAGGCTGACGGCCGCCGCAAAGCCCGCAGCCCCACGGGCTGTGGGGCCACGCGAGCGGCTGCCAAAGAGCTTTCCAACGAGGCACGGCTTTCCCTCCTGGCTCTTCGGGCGTGGGAGCTGTGGCCAGAGACGCGGCCCTACCGGAAAATGCTTCGCAATCTGGCGCGGCGGCACCACGTGGGCGCCGGTGGCACCGAGGCTGACGGCCGCCGCAAAGCCCGCAGCCCCACGGGCTGTGGGGCCACGCGAGCGGCTGCCAAAGAGCTTTCCAACGAGGCACGGCTTTCCCTCCTGGCTCTTCGGGCGTGGGAGCTGTGGCCAGAGACGCGGCCCTACCGGAAAATGCTTCGGGTGCTGGCGCGGCAGCGCCAGGTGGGCGCCGGTGGCGCCGAGGCTGACGGCCGCCACAAAGCCCGCAGCCCCACGGGCTGTGGGGCCACGCGAGCGGCTGCCAAAGAGCTTTCCAACGAGGCACGGCATGCCCTCCTGGCTCTTCGGGCGTGGGAGCTGTCGCCAGAGCCGCAGCCCTACCGGAAAATGCTTCGCAGGCTGGCTCGGCGGCGCCAGGTGGGCGGCGGTGGCGCCGAGGCTGACGGCCGCCGCAAAGCCCGCAGCCCCATGGGCTGTGGGGCCACGCGAGCGGCTGCCAAAGAGCTTTCCAACGAGGCACGGCTTTCCCTCCTGGCTCTTCGGGCGTGGGAGCTGTGGCCAGAGCCACGGCCCTACCGGAAAATGCTTCGCAGGCTGGCTCGGCGGCGCCAGGTGGGCGTCGGTGGCGCCGAGGCTGACGGCCGCCGCAAAGCCCGCAGCCCCACGGGCTGTGGGGCCACACGAGCGGCTGCCAAAGAGCTTTCCAACGAGGCACGGCTTTCCCTCCTGGCTCTTCGGGCGTGGGAGCTGTGGCCAGAGACGCGGCCCTACCCGAAAATGTTTCGCAGGCTGGCTCGGCGGCGCCAGGTGGGCACCGGTGGCGCCGAGGTTGACGGCCGCCGCAAAGCCCGCAGCCCCACGGGCTGTGGGGCCACGCGAGCGGCTGCCAAAGAGCTTTCCAACGAGGCACGGCTTTCCCTCCTGGCTCTTCGGGCGTGGGAGCTGTGCCCAGAGACGCGGCCGTACCCGAAAATGCTTCGCAGGATGGCTCGGCGACGCCAGGTGGGCGGCGGTGGCGCCGAGGCTGACGGCCGCCGCAAAGCCCGCAGCCCCACGGGCTGTGGGGCCACGCGAGCGGCTGCCAAAGAGCTTTCCAACGAGGCACGGCTTTCCCTCCTGGCTCTTCGGGCGTGGGAGCTGTGGCCAGAGCCGCGGCCCTACCAGAAAATGCTTCGCAGGCTGGCGCGGCGGTGCCACGTGGGCGCCGGTGGCGCCGAGGCTGATGGCCGCCGCAAAGCCCGCAGCCCCACGAACTGTGGGGCCACACGAGCGGCTGCCAAAGAGCTTTCCAACGAGGCACGGCTTTCCCTCCTGGCTCTTCGGGCGTGGGAGCTGTGGCCAGAGCCGCGGCCCTACCGGAAAATGCTTCGGGGGCTGGCTCGGCGGCGCCAGGTGGGCGCCGGTGGCGCCGAGGCTGACGGCCGCCGCAAAGCCCGCAGCCCCACGGGCTGTGGGGCCACGCGAGCGGCTGCCAAAGAGCTTTCCAACGAGGCACGGCTTTCCCTCCTGGCTCTTCGGGCGTGGGAGCTGTCGCCAGAGCCGCGGCCCTACCGGAAAATGCTTCGCAGGCTGGCTCGGCGGCGCCAGGTGGGCGCCGGTGGCGCCGAGGCTGACGGCCGCCGCAAAGCCCGCAGCCCCACGTGCTGTGGGGCCACGCGAGCGGCTGCCAAAGAGCTTTCCAACGAGGCACGGCTTTCCCTCCTGGCTCTTCGGGCGTGGGAGCTGTGGCCAGAGCCGCAGCCCTACCGGAAAATGCTTCGCAGGCTGGCGCGGCGGCGCCAGGTGGGCGGCGGTGGCGCCGAGGTTGACGGCCGCCGCAAAGCCCGCAGCCCCACGGGCTGTGGGGCCACGCGAGCGGCTGCCAAAGAGCTTTCCAACGAGGCACGGCATGCCCTCCTGGCTCTTCGGGCGTGGGAGCTGTCGCCAGAGCCGCAGCCCTACCGGAAAATGCTTCGGGGGCTGGCTCGGCGGCGCCAGGTGGGCGCCGGTGGCGCCGAGGCTGACGGCCGCCACAAAGCCCGCAGCCCCACGGGCTGTGGGGCCACGCGAGCGGCTGCCAAAGAGCTTTCCAACGAGGCACGGCATGCCCTCCTGGCTCTTCGGGCGTGGGAGCTGTCGCCAGAGCCGCAGCCCTACCGGAAAATGCTTCGCAGGCTGGCTCGGCGGCGCCAGGTGGGCGGCGGTGGCGCCGAGGCTGACGGCCGCCGCAAAGCCCGCAGCCCCATGGGCTGTGGGGCCACGCGAGCGGCTGCCAAAGAGCTTTCCAACGAGGCACGGCTTTCCCTCCTGGCTCTTCGGGCGTGGGAGCTGTGGCCAGAGCCACGGCCCTACCGGAAAATGCTTCGCAGGCTGGCTCGGCGGCGCCAGGTGGGCGTCGGTGGCGCCGAGGCTGACGGCCGCCGCAAAGCCCGCAGCCCCACGGGCTGTGGGGCCACACGAGCGGCTGCCAAAGAGCTTTCCAACGAGGCACGGCTTTCCCTCCTGGCTCTTCGGGCGTGGGAGCTGTGGCCAGAGACGCGGCCCTACCCGAAAATGTTTCGCAGGCTGGCTCGGCGGCGCCAGGTGGGCACCGGTGGCGCCGAGGTTGACGGCCGCCGCAAAGCCCGCAGCCCCACGGGCTGTGGGGCCACGCGAGCGGCTGCCAAAGAGCTTTCCAACGAGGCACGGCTTTCCCTCCTGGCTCTTCGGGCGTGGGAGCTGTGCCCAGAGACGCGGCCCTACCGGAAAATGCTTCGCAGGATGGCTCGGCGACGCCAGGTGGGCGCCGGTGGCGCCGAGGCTGACGGCCGCCGCAAAGCCCGCAGCCCCACGGGCTGTGGGGCCACGCGAGCGGCTGCCAAAGAGCTTTCCAACGAGGCACGGCTTTCCCTCCTGGCTCTTCGGGCGTGGGAGCTGTGGCCAGAGCCGCGGCCCTACCAGAAAATGCTTCGCAGGCTGGCGCGGCGGTGCCACGTGGGCGCCGGTGGCGCCGAGGCTGATGGCCGCCGCAAAGCCCGCAGCCCCACGAACTGTGGGGCCACACGAGCGGCTGCCAAAGAGCTTTCCAACGAGGCACGGCTTTCCCTCCTGGCTCTTCGGGCGTGGGAGCTGTGGCCAGAGCCGCGGCCCTACCGGAAAATGCTTCGGGGGCTGGCTCGGCGGCGCCAGGTGGGCGCCGGTGGCGCCGAGGCTGACGGCCGCCGCAAAGCCCGCAGCCCCACGGGCTGTGGGGCCACGCGAGCGGCTGCCAAAGAGCTTTCCAACGAGGCACGGCTTTCCCTCCTGGCTCTTCGGGCGTGGGAGCTGTCGCCAGAGCCGCGGCCCTACCGGAAAATGCTTCGCAGGCTGGCTCGGCGGCGCCAGGTGGGCGCCGGTGGCGCCGAGGCTGACGGCCGCCGCAAAGCCCGCAGCCCCACGTGCTGTGGGGCCACGCGAGCGGCTGCCAAAGAGCTTTCCAACGAGGCACGGCTTTCCCTCCTGGCTCTTCGGGCGTGGGAGCTGTGGCCAGAGCCGCAGCCCTACCGGAAAATGCTTCGCAGGCTGGCGCGGCGGCGCCAGGTGGGCGGCGGTGGCGCCGAGGTTGACGGCCGCCGCAAAGCCCGCAGCCCCACGGGCTGTGGGGCCACGCGAGCGGCTGCCAAAGAGCTTTCCAACGAGGCACGGCATGCCCTCCTGGCTCTTCGGGCGTGGGAGCTGTCGCCAGAGCCGCAGCCCTACCGGAAAATGCTTCGGGGGCTGGCTCGGCGGCGCCAGGTGGGCGCCGGTGGCGCCGAGGCTGACGGCCGCCACAAAGCCCGCAGCCCCACGGGCTGTGGGGCCACGCGAGCGGCTGCCAAAGAGCTTTCCAACGAGGCACGGCTTTCCCTCCTGGCTCTTCGGGCGTGGGAGCTGTGGCCAGAGCCGCGGCCCTACCGGAAAATGCTTCACAGGCTGGCTCAGCGGCGCCGGGTGGGCGGCGGTGGCGCCGAGGCTGACGGCCGCCGCAAAGCCCGCAGCCCCACGGGCTGTGGGGCCACGCGAGCGGCTGCCAAAGAGCTTTCCAACGAGGCACGGCTTTCCCTCCTGGCTCTTCGGGCGTGGGAGCTGTGGCCAGAGACGCGGCCCTACCCGAAAATGCTTCGCAGGCTGGCTCGGCGGCGCCAGGTGGGCGCCGGTGGCGCCGAGGTTGACGGCCGCCGCAAAGCCCGCAGCCCCACGGGCTGTGGGGCCACGCGAGCGGCTGCCAAAGAGCTTTCCAACGAGGCACGGCTTTCCCTCCTGGCTCTTCGGGCGTGGGAGCTGTCGCCAGAGCCGCAGCCCTACCGGAAAATGCTTCGGGGGCTGGCTCGGCGGCGCCAGGTGGGTGCCGGTGGCGCCGAGGCTGACGGCCGCCACAAAGCCCGCAGCCCCACGGGCTGTGGGGCCACGCGAGCGGCTGCCAAAGAGCTTTCCAACGAGGCACGGCTTTCCCTCCTGGCTCTTCGGGCGTGGGAGCTGTGGCCAGAGCCGCGGCCCTACCGGAAAATGCTTCGCAGGCTGGCTCAGCGGCGCCAGGTGGGCGGCGGTGGCGCCGAGGCTGACGGCCGCCGCAAAGCCCGCAGCCCCACGGGCTGTGGGGCCACGCGAGCGGCTGCCAAAGAGCTTTCCAACGAGGCACGGCTTTCCCTCCTGGCTCTTCGGGCGTGGGAGCTGTGGCCAGAGCCGCGGCCCTACTGGGAAATGCTTCGCAGGCTAGCTCGGCGGCGCCACGTGGGCGCCGGTGGCGCCGACGCTGACGGCCGCCGCAAAGCCCGCAGCCCCACGGGCTGTGGGGCCACGCGAGCGGCTGCCAAAGAGCTTTCCAACGAGGCACGACTTTCCCTCCTGGCTCTTCGGGCGTGGGAGCTGTGGCCAGAGCCGCGGCCCTACCGGAAAATGCTTCGGGGGCTGGCGCGGCGGCGCCAGGTGGGCGCCGGTGGCGCCGAGGCTGACGGCCGCCACAAAGCCCGCAGCCCCACGGGCTGTGGGGCCACGCGAGCGGCTGCCAAAGAGCTTTCCAACGAGGCACGGCTTTCCCTCCTGGCTCTTCGGGCGTGGGAGCTGTGGCCAGAGCCGCGGCCCTACCGGAAAATGCTTCGCAGGCTGGCTCAGCGGCGCCAGGTGGGCGCCGGTGGCGCCGAGGCTGACGGCCGCCGCAAAGCCCGCAGCCCCACGGGCTGTGGGGCCACGCGAGCGGCTGCCAAAGAGCTTTCCAACGAGGCACGGCTTTCCCTCCTGTCTCTTCGGGCGTGGGAGCTGTGGCCAGAGCCGCGGCCCTACCGGAAAATGCTTCGCAGGCTGGCTCGGTGGCGCCACGTGGGCGGCGGTGGCGCCGAGGCTGACGGCCGCCGCAAAGCCCGCAGCCCCACGGGCTGTGGGGCCACGCGAGCGGCTGCCAAAGAGCTTTCCAACGAGGCACGGCTTTCCCTCCTGGCTCTTCGGGCGTGGGAGCTGTGGCCAGAGCCGCGGCCCTACCGGAAAATGCTTCGGGGGCTGGCTCGGCGGCGCCAGGTGGGCGCCGGTGGCGCCGAGGCTGACGGCCGCCGCAAAGCCCGCAGCCCCACGGGCTGTGGGGCCACGCGAGCGGCTGCCAAAGAGCTTTCCAACGAGGCACGGCTTTCCCTCCTGGCTCTTCGGGCGTGGGAGCTGTGGCCAGAGACGCGGCCCTACCCGAAAATGCTTCGCAGGCTGGCTCGGCGGCGCCAGGTGGGCGCCGGTGGCGCCGAGGCTGACGGCCGCCGCAAAGCCCGCAGCCCCACGGGCTGTGGGGCCACGCGAGCGGCTGCCAAAGAGCTTTCCAATGAGGCACGGCTTTCCCTCCTGGCTCTTCGGGCGTGGGAGCTGTGGCCAGAGCCGCGGCCCTACCGGAAAATGCTTCGCAGGCTGGCTCGGCGGCGCCACGTGGGCGCCGGTGGCGCCGACGCTGACGGCCGCCGCAAAGCCCGCAGCCCCACGGGCTGTGGGGCCACGCGAGCGGCTGCCAAAGAGCTTTCCAACGAGGCACGACTTTCCCTCCTGGCTCTTCGGGCGTGGGAGCTGTGGCCAGAGCCGCGGCCCTACCGGAAAATGCTTCGCAGGCTGGCGCGGCGGCAACACGTGGGCGCCAGTGGCGCCGAGGCTGACGGCCGCCGCAAAGCCCGCAGCCCCACGGGCTGTGGGGCCACGCGAGCGGCTGCCAAAGAGCTTTCCAACGAGGCACGGCTTTCCCTCCTGTCTCTTCGGGCGTGGGAGCTGTCGCCAGAGCCGCAGCCCTACCAGAAAATGCTTCGCAGGCTGGCACGGCGGCACCACGTGGGCGCCAGTGGCGCCGAGGCTGACGGCCGCCGCAAAGCCCGCAGCCCCACGGGCTGTGGGGCCACGCGAGCGGCTGCCAAAGAGCTTTCCAACGAGGCACGGCTTTCCCTCCTGGCTCTTCGGGCGTGGGAGCTGTGGCCAGAGCCGCGGCCCTACCGGAAAATGCTTCGCAGGCTGGCTCGGCGGCGCCAGGTGGGCGCCGGTGGCGCCGAGGCTGACGGCCGCCGCAAAGCCCGCAGCCCCACGGGCTGTGGGGCCACGCGAGCGGCTGCCAAAGAGCTTTCCAACGAGGCACGGCTTTCCCTCCTGGCTCTTCGGGCGTGGGAGCTGTGGCCAGAGCCGCGGCCCTACCGGAAAATGCTTCGCAGGCTGGCTCAGCGGCGCCAGGTGGGCGCCGGTGGCGCCGAGGCTGACGGCCGCCGCAAAGCCCGCAGCCCCACGGGCTGTGGGGCCACGCGAGCGGCTGCCAAAGAGCTTTCCAACGAGGCACGGCTTTCCCTCCTGGCTCTTCGGGCGTGGGAGCTGTGGCCAGAGACGCGGCCCTACCGGAAAATGCTTCGCAGGCTGGCTCGGCGGCGCCAGGTGGGCGGCGGTGGCGCCGAGGCTGACGGCCGCCGCAAAGCCCGCAGCCCCACGGGCTGTGGGGCCACGCGAGCGGCTGCCAAAGAGCTTTCCAACGAGGCACGGCTTTCCCTCCTGGCTCTTCGGGCGTGGGAGCTGTGGCCAGAGCCGCGGCCCTACCGGAAAATGCTTCGCAGGCTGGCTCGGTGGCGCCAGGTGGGCGCCGGTGGCGCCAAGGCTGACGGCCGCCGCAAAGCCCGCAGCCCCACGGGCTGTGGGGCCACGCGAGCGGCTGCCAAAGAGCTTTCCAACGAGGCACGGCTTTCCCTCCTGGCTCTTCGGGCGTGGGAGCTGTGGCCAGAGACGCGGCCCTACTGGAAAATGCTTCGCAGGCTGGCTCGGCGGCGCCACGTGGGCGCCGGTGGCGCCGACGCTGACGGCCGCCGCAAAGCCCGCAGCCCCACGGGCTGTGGGGCCACGCGAGCGGCTGCCAAAGAGCTTTCCAACGAGGCACGACTTTCCCTCCTGGCTCTTCGGGCGTGGGAGCTGTGGCCAGAGCCGCGGCCCTACCGGAAAATGCTTCGCAGGCTGGCTCAGCGGCGCCAGGTGGGCGGCGGTGGCGCCGAGGCTGACGGCCGCCGCAAAGCCCGCAGCCCCACGGGCTGTGGGGCCACGCGAGCGGCTGCCAAAGAGCTTTCCAACGAGGCACGGCTTTCCCTCCTGGCTCTTCGGGCGTGGGAGCTGTCGCCAGAGCCGCAGCCCTACCGGAAAATGCTTCGGGGGCTGGCTCGGCGGCGCCAGGTGGGCGCCGGTGGCGCCGAGGCTGACGGCCGCCACAAAGCCCGCAGCCCCACGGGCTGTGGGGCCACGCGAGCGGCTGCCAAAGAGCTTTCCAATGAGGCACGGCTTTCCCTCCTGGCTCTTCGGGCGTGGGAGCTGTGGCCAGAGCCGCGGCCCTACCGGAAAATGCTTCGCAGGCTGGCTCGGCGGCGCCACGTGGGCGCCCGTGGCGCCGACGCTGACGGCCGCCGCAAAGCCCGCAGCCCCACGGGCTGTGGGGCCACGCGAGCGGCTGCCAAAGAGCTTTCCAACGAGGCACGGCTTTCCCTCCTGGCTCTTCGGGCGTGGGGCTGCGGGCTTTGCGGCGGCCATCAGCATCGGCGCCACCGGCGCCTATGTGGCGCCGCCGCGCCAGCCTGCGAAGCATTTTCCGGTACGGGCGCGGCTCTGGCCACAGCTCCCACGCCCGAAGAGCCAGGAGGGAAAGCCGTGCCTCGTTGGAAAGCTCTTTGGCAGCTGCTCGCGTGGCCCCACAGCCCGTGGGGCTGCGGGCTTTGCGGCGGCCGTCAGCCTCGGCGCCACCGGCGCCCACCTGGCGCCGCCGCGGCAGCCCCCGAAGCATTTTCCGGTAGGGCCGCGGCTCTGGCCACAGCTCCCATGCCCGAAGAGCCAGGAGGGAAAGCCGTGCCTCGTTGGAAAGCTCTTTGGCAGCCGCTCGCGTGGCCCCACAGCCCGTGGGGCTGCGGGCTTTGCGGCGGCCGTCAGCCTCGGCGCCACCGGCGCCCACCTGGCGCCGCCGCGCCAAGCTGCGAAGCATTTTCCGGTAGGGCCGCATCTCTGGCCACACCTCCCACGCCCGAAGAGCCAGGAGGGAAAGCCGTGCCTCGTTGGAAAGCTCTTTGGCAGCCGCTCGCGTGGCCCCACAGCCCGTGGGGCTGTGGGCTTTCCGGCGGCCGTCAGCCTCGGCGCCACCGGCGCCCACCTGGCGCCGCCGCGCCAGCCCCCGAAGCATTTTCCGGTAGGGCCGCGGCTCTGGCCACAGCTCCCACGCCCGAAGAGCCAGGAGGGAAAGCCGTGCCTTGTTGGAAAGCTCTTTGGCAGCCGCTCGCGTGGCCCCACAGCCCGTGGGGCTGCGGGCTTTGCGGCGGCCGTCAGCCTCGGCGCCACCGGCGCCCACCTGGCGCCGCCGCGCCAGCCTGCGAAGCATTTTCCGGTAGGGCCGCGTCTCTGGCCACACCTCCCACGCCCGAAGAGCCAGGAGGGAAAGCCGTGCCTCCTTGGAAAGCTCTTTGGCAGCCGCTCGCGTGGCCCCACAGCCCGTGGGGCTGCGGGCTTTGCGGCGGCCGTCAGCCTCGGCGCCACCGGCGCCCACGTGGCGCGGCCGCGCCAGCCTGCGAAGCATTTTCCGGTAGGGCCGCGGCTCTGGCCACAGCTCTCACACCCGAAGAGCCAGGAGGGAAAGCTGTGCCTCGTTGGAAAGCTCTTTGGCAGCCGCTCGCGTGGCCCCACAGCCCGTGGGGCTGCGGGCTTTCCGGCGGCCGTCAGCCTCGGCGCCACCGGCGCCCACCTGGCGCCGCCGCGCCAGCCTGCGAAGCATTTTCCGGTAGGGCCGCGGCTCTGGCCACAGCTCCCACGCCCGAAGAGCCAGGAGGGAAAGCCGTGCCTCGTTGGAAAGCTCTTTGGCAGCCGCTCGCGTGGCCCCACACACCGTGGGGCTGCGGGCTTTGCGGCGGCCGTCAGCCTCGGCGCCACCGACGCCTACGTAGCACTGCCGCGCCAGCCTCTGAATCATTTTCCGGTAGGGCCGCGTCTCTGGCCACAGCTCCCACGCCCGAAGAGCCAGGAGGGAAAGCCGTGCCTCGTTGGAAAGCTCTTTGGCAGCCGCTCGCGTGGCCCCAAAGCCCGTGGGGCTGCGGGCTTTGCGGCGGCCATCAGCATCGGCGCCACCGGCGCCTATGTGGCGCCGCCGCGCCAGCCTGCGAAGCATTTTCCGGTACGGCCGCGGCTCTGGCCACAGCTCCCACGCCCGAAGAGCCAGGAGGGAAAGCCGTGCCTCGTTGGAAAGCTCTTTGGCAGCTGCTCGCGTGGCCCCACAGCCCGTGGGGCTGCGGGCTTTGCGGCGGCCGTCAGCCTCGGCGCCACCGGCGCCCACGTGGCGCCGCCGCGCCAGCCCCCGAAGCATTTTCCGGTAGGGCCGCGGCTCTGGCCACAGCTCCCATGCCCGAAGAGCCAGGAGGGAAAGCCGTGCCTCGTTGGAAAGCTCTTTGGCAGCCGCTCGCGTGGCCCCACAGCCCGTGGGGCTGCGGGCTTTGCGGTGGCCGTCAGCCTCGGCGCCACCGGCGCCCACCTGGCGCCGCCGCGCCAAGCTGCGAAGCATTTTCCGGTAGGGCCGCATCTCTGGCCACACCTCCCACGCCCGAAGAGCCAGGAGGGAAAGCCGTGCCTCGTTGGAAAGCTCTTTGGCAGCCGCTCGCGTGGCCCCACAGCCCGTGGGGCTGCGGGCTTTGCGGCGGCCGTCAGCCTCGGCGCCACCGGCGCCCACCTGGCGCCGCCGCGCCAGCCCCCGAAGCATTTTCCGGTAGGGCCGCGGCTCTGGCCACAGCTCCCACGCCCGAAGAGCCAGGAGGGAAAGCCGTGCCTTGTTGGAAAGCTCTTTGGCAGCCGCTCGCGTGGCCCCACAGCCCGTGGGGCTGCGGGCTTTGTGGCGGCCGTCAGCCTCGGCGCCACCGGCGCCCACCTGGCGCCGCCGCGCCAGCCTGCGAAGCATTTTCCCGTAGGGCCGCGTCTCTGGCCACAGCTCCCACACCCGAAGAGCCAGGAGGGAAAGCCGTGCCTCCTTGGAAAGCTCTTTGGCAGCCGCTCGCGTGGCCCCACAGCCCGTGGGGCTGCGGGCTTTGCGGCGGCCGTCAGCCTCGGCGCCACCGGCGCCCACGTGGCGCCGCCGCGCCAGCCTGCGAAGCATTTTCCGGTAGGGCCGCGGCTCTGGCCACAGCTCCCACGCCCGAAGAGCCAGGAGGGAAAGCCGTGCCTCGTTGGAAAGCTCTTTGGCAGCCGCTCGCGTGGCCCCAAAGACCGTGGGGCTGCGGGCTTTCCGGCGGCCATCAGCCTCGGCGCCACCGGCGCCTATCTGGCGCCGCCGCGCCAGCCTGCGAAGCATTTTCCGGTAGGGCCGCGGCTCTGGCCACAGCTCCCACGCCCGAAGAGCCAGGAGGGAAAGCCGTGCCTCGTTGGAAAGCTCTTTGGCAGCCGCTCGCGTGGCCCCACAGCCCGTGGGGCTGCGGGCTTTGCGGCGGCCGTCAGCCTCGGCGCCACCGGCGCCCACCTGGCGCCGCCGCGCCAGCCTGCGAAGCATTTTCCGGTAGGGCCGCGGCTCTGGCCACAGCTCCCACGCCCGAAGAGCCAGGAGGGAAAGCCGTGCCTCGTTGGAAAGCTCTTTGGCAGCCGCTCGCGTGGCCCCACAGCCCGTGGGGCTGCGGGCTTTGCGGCGGCCATCAGCATCGGCGCCACCGGCGCCTATGTGGCGCCGCCGCGCCAGCCTGCGAAGCATTTTCCGGTACGGCCGCGGCTCTGGCCACAGCTCCCACGCCCGAAGAGCCAGGAGGGAAAGCCGTGCCTCGTTGGAAAGCTCTTTGGCAGCTGCTCGCGTGGCCCCACAGCCCGTGGGGCTGCGGGCTTTGCGGCGGCCGTCAGCCTCGGCGCCACCGGCGCCCACGTGGCGCCGCCGCGCCAGCCCCCGAAGCATTTTCCGGTAGGGCCGCGTCTCTGGCCACAGCTCCCATGCCCGAAGAGCCAGGAGGGAAAGCCGTGCCTCGTTGGAAAGCTCTTTGGCAGCCGCTCGCGTGGCCCCACAGCCCGTGGGGCTGCGGGCTTTGCGGCGGCCGTCAGCCTCGGCGCCACCGGCGCCCACCTGGCGCCACCGCGCCAAGCTGCGAAGCATTTTCCGGTAGGGCCGCATCTCTGGCCACAGCTCCCACGCCCGAAGAGCCAGGAGGGAAAGCCGTGCCTCGTTGGAAAGCTCTTTGGCAGCCGCTCGCGTGGCCCCACACCCCGTGGGGCTGCGGGCTTTCCGGCGGCCGTCAGCCTCGGCGCCACCGGCGCCCACCTGGCGCCGCCGCGCCAGCCCCCGAAGCATTTTCCGGTAGGGCCGCGGCTCTGGCCACAGCTCCCACGCCCGAAGAGCCAGGAGGGAAAGCCGTGCCTTGTTGGAAAGCTCTTTGGCAGCCGCTCGCGTGGCCCCACAGCGCGTGGGGCTGCGGGCTTTGTGGCGGCCGTCAGCCTCGGCGCCACCGGCGCCCACGTGGCGCCGCCGCGCCAGCCCCCGAAGCATTTTCCGGTAGGGCCGCGTCTCTGGCCACAGCTCCCACGCCCGAAGAGCCAGGAGGGAAAGCCGTGCCTCCTTGGAAAGCTCTTTGGCAGCCGCTCGCGTGGCCCCACAGCCCGTGGGGCTGCGGGCTTTCCGGCGGCCGTCAGCCTCGGCGCCACCGGCGCCCACGTGGCGCCGCCGCGCCAGCCTGCGAAGCATTTTCCGGTAGGGCCGCGGCTCTGGCCACAGCTCCCACGCCCGAAGAGCCAGGAGGGAAAGCCGTGCCTCGTTGGAAAGCTCTTTGGCAGCCGCTCGCGTGGCCCCACAGCCCGTGGCGGTGCGGGCTTTGCGGCGGCCGTCAGCCTCGGCGCCACCGACGCCTACGTAGCACTGCCGCGCCAGCCTGTGAATCATTTTCCGGTAGGGCCGCGTCTCTGGCCACAGCTCCCACGCCCGAAGAGCCAGGAGGGAAAGCCGTGCCTCGTTGGAAAGCTCTTTGGCAGCCGCTCGCGTGGCCCCAAAGACCGTGGGGCTGCGGGCTTTCCGGCGGCCATCAGCCTCGGCGCCACCGGCGCCTATGTGGCGCCGCCGCGCCAGCCTGCGAAGCATTTTCCGGTAGGGCCGCGGCTCTGGCCACAGCTCCCACGCCCGAAGAGCCAGGAGGGAAAGCCGTGCCTCGTTGGAAAGCTCTTTGGCAGCCGCTCACGTGGCCCCACAGCCCGTGGGGCTGCGGGCTTTGCGGCGGCCGTCAGCCTCGGCGCCACCGGCGCCCACGTGGCGCCGCCGCGCCAGCCCCCGAAGCATTTTCCGGTAGGGCCGCGGCTCTGGCCACAGCTCCCACGCCCGAAGAGCCAGGAGGGAAAGCCGTGCCTCGTTGGAAAGCTCTTTGGCAGCCGCTCGCGTGGCCCCACAGCCCGTGGGGCTGCGGGCTTTGCGGCGGCCATCAGCATCGGCGCCACCGGCGCCTATGTGGCGCCGCCGCGCCAGCCTGCGAAGCATTTTCCGGTACGGCCGCGGCTCTGGCCACAGCTCCCACGCCCGAAGAGCCAGGAGGGAAAGCCGTGCCTCGTTGGAAAGCTCTTTGGCAGCTGCTCGCGTGGCCCCACAGCCCGTGGGGCTGCGGGCTTTGCGGCGGCCGTCAGCCTCGGCGCCACCGGCGCCCACGTGGCGCCGCCGCGCCAGCCCCCGAAGCATTTTCCGGTAGGGCCGCGTCTCTGGCCACAGCTCCCATGCCCGAAGAGCCAGGAGGGAAAGCCGTGCCTCGTTGGAAAGCTCTTTGGCAGCCGCTCGCGTGGCCCCACAGCCCGTGGGGCTGCGGGCTTTGCGGCGGCCGTCAGCCTCGGCGCCACCGGCGCCCACCTGGCACCACCGCGCCAAGCTGCGAAGCATTTTCCGGTAGGGCCGCATCTCTGGCCACAGCTCCCACGCCCGAAGAGCCAGGAGGGAAAGCCGTGCCTCGTTGGAAAGCTCTTTGGCAGCCGCTCGCGTGGCCCCACACCCCGTGGGGCTGCGGGCTTTCCGGCGGCCGTCAGCCTCGGCGCCACCGGCGCCCACCTGGCGCCGCCGCGCCAGCCTGCGAAGCATTTTCCGGTAGGGCCGCGGCTCTGGCCACAGCTCCCACGCCCGAAGAGCCAGGAGGGAAAGCCGTGCCTCCTTGGAAAGCTCTTTGGCAGCCGCTCGCGTGGCCCCACAGCCCGTGGGGCTGCGGGCTTTCCGGCGGCCGTCAGCCTCGGCGCCACCGGCGCCCACGTGGCGCCGCCGCGCCAGCCTGCGAAGCATTTTCCGGTAGGGCCGCGGCTCTGGCCACAGCTCCCACGCCCGAAGAGCCAGGAGGGAAAGCCGTGCCTCGTTGGAAAGCTCTTTGGCAGCCGCTCGCGTGGCCCCACAGCCCGTGGCGGTGCGGGCTTTGCGGCGGCCGTCAGCCTCGGCGCCACCGACGCCTACGTAGCACTGCTGCGCCAGCCTGTGAATCATTTTCCGGTAGGGCCGCGTCTCTGGCCACAGCTCCCACGCCCGAAGAGCCAGGAGGGAAAGCCGTGCCTCGTTGGAAAGCTCTTTGGCAGCCGCTCGCGTGGCCCCAAAGACCGTGGGGCTGCGGGCTTTCCGGCGGCCATCAGCCTCGGCGCCACCGGCGCCTATGTGGCGCCGCCGCGCCAGCCTGCGAAGCATTTTCCGGTAGGGCCGCGGCTCTGGCCACAGCTCCCACGCCCGAAGAGCCAGGAGGGAAAGCCGTGCCTCGTTGGAAAGCTCTTTGGCAGCCGCTCACGTGGCCCCACAGCCCGTGGGGCTGCGGGCTTTGCGGCGGCCGTCAGCCTCGGCGCCACCGGCGCCCACGTGGCGCCGCCGCGCCAGCCCCCGAAGCATTTTCCGGTAGGGCCGCGGCTCTGGCCACAGCTCCCACGCCCGAAGAGCCAGGAGGGAAAGCCGTGCCTCGTTGGAAAGCTCTTTGGCAGCCGCTCGCGTGGCCCCACAGCCCGTGGGGCTGCGGGCTTTGCGGCGGCCATCAGCATCGGCGCCACCGGCGCCTATGTGGCGCCGCCGCGCCAGCCTGCGAAGCATTTTCCGGTACGGCCGCGGCTCTGGCCACAGCTCCCACGCCCGAAGAGCCAGGAGGGAAAGCCGTGCCTCGTTGGAAAGCTCTTTGGCAGCTGCTCGCGTGGCCCCACAGCCCGTGGGGCTGCGGGCTTTGCGGCGGCTGTCAGCCTCGGCGCCACCGGCGCCCACGTGGCGCCGCCGCGCCAGCCCCCGAAGCATTTTCCGGTAGGGCCGCGTCTCTGGCCACAGCTCCCATGCCCGAAGAGCCAGGAGGGAAAGCCGTGCCTCGTTGGAAAGCTCTTTGGCAGCCGCTCGCGTGGCCCCACAGCCCGTGGGGCTGCGGGCTTTGCGGCGGCCGTCAGCCTCGGCGCCACCGGCGCCCACCTGGCGCCGCCGCGCCAAGCTGCGAAGCATTTTCCGGTAGGGCCGCATCTCTGGCCACAGCTCCCACGCCCGAAGAGCCAGGAGGGAAAGCCGTGCCTCGTTGGAAAGCTCTTTGGCAGCCGCTCGCGTGGCCCCACACCCCGTGGGGCTGCGGGCTTTCCGGCGGCCGTCAGCCTCGGCGCCACCGGCGCCCACCTGGCGCCGCCGCGCCAGCCCCCGAAGCATTTTCCGGTAGGGCCGCGGCTCTGGCCACAGCTCCCACGCCCGAAGAGCCAGGAGGGAAAGCCGTGCCTTGTTGGAAAGCTCTTTGGCAGCCGCTCGCGTGGCCCCACAGCCCGTGGGGCTGCGGGCTTTGCGGCGGCCGTCAGCCTCGGCGCCACCGGCGCCCACCTGGCGCCGCCGCGCCAGCCCCCGAAGCATTTTCCGGTAGGGCCGCGGCTCTGGCCACAGCTCCCACGCCCGAAGAGCCAGGAGGGAAAGCCGTGCCTCGTTGGAAAGCTCTTTGGCAGCCGCTCGCGTGGCCCCACAGCCCGTGGGGCTGCGGGCTTTGCGGCGGCCGTCAGCCTCGGCGCCACCGGCGCCCACGTGGCGCCGCCGCGCCAGCCTGCGAAGCATTTTCCGGTAGGGCCGCGGCTCTGGCCACAGCTCCCACGCCCGAAGAGCCAGGAGGGAAAGCCGTGCCTCGTTGGAAAGCTCTTTGGCAGCCGCTCGCGTGGCCCCAAAGACCGTGGGGCTGCGGGCTTTGCGGCGGCCATCAGCCTCGGCGCCACCGGCGCCTATGTGGCGCCGCCGCGCCAGCCTGCGAAGCATTTTCCGGTAGGGCCGCGGCTCTGGCCACAGCTCCCACGCCCGAAGAGCCAGGAGGGAAAGCCGTGCCTCGTTGGAAAGCTCTTTGGCAGCCGCTCGCGTGGCCCCACAGCCCGTGGGGCTGCGGGCTTTGCGGCGGCCGTCAGCCTCGGCGCCACCGGCGCCCACCTGGCGCCGACGCGCCAGCCCCCGAAGCATTTTCCGGTAGGGCCGCGGCTCTGGCCACAGCTCCCACGCCCGAAGAGCCAGGAGGGAAAGCCGTGCCTCCTTGGAAAGCTCTTTGGCAGCCGCTCGCGTGGCCCCACAGCCTGTGGGGCTGCGGGCTTTGCGGCGGCCGTCAGCCTCAGCAGCACCGGCGCCCACCTGGCACCGCCGCGCCAAGCTGCGAAGCATTTTCCGGTTGGGCCGCGTCTCTGGCCACACCTCCCACGCCCGAAGAGCCAGGAGGGAAAGCCGTGCCTCGTTGGAAAGCTCTTTGGCAGCCGCTCGCGTGGCCCCACAGCCCGTGGGGCTGCGGGCTTTGCGGCGGCCGTCAGCCTCGGCGCCACCGGCGCCCACCTGGCGCCACCGCGCCAGCCCCCGAAGCATTTTCCGGTAGGGCCGCGTCTCTGGCCACAGCTCCCACGCCCGAAGAGCCAGGAGGGAAAGCCGTGCCTCATTGGAAAGCTCTTTGGCAGCCGCTCGCGTGGCCCCAAAGCCCGTGGGGCTGCGGGCTTTGCGGCGGCCATCAGCCTCGGCGCCACCGGCGCCCACCTGGCGCCGCCGCGCCAGCCCCCGAAGCATTTTCCGGTAGGGCCGCGGCTCTGGCCACAGCTCCCACGCCCGAAGAGCCAGGAGGGAAAGCCGTGCCTCGTTGGAAAGCTCTTTGGCAGCCGCTCGCGTGGCCCCACAGCCCGTGGGGCTGCGGGCTTTGCGGCGGCCGTCAGCCTCGGCGCCACCGGCGCCCACTTGGCGCCGCCGCGCCAGCCCCCGAAGCATTTTCCGGTAGGGCCGCGTCTCTGGCCACAGCTCCCATGCCCGAAGAGCCAGGAGGGAAAGCCGTGCCTCGTTGGAAAGCTCTTTGGCAGCCGCTCGCGTGGCCCCACAGCCCGTGGGGCTGCGGGCTTTGCGGCGGCCGTCAGCCTCGGCGCCACCGGCGCACACCTGGCGCCGCCACGACAGCCCCAAAAGCATTTTCCGGTAGGGCCGCGTCTCTGGCCACAGCTCCCATGCCCGAAGAGCCAGGAGGGAAAGCCGTGCCTCGTTGGAAAGCTCTTTGGCAGCCGCTCGCGTGGCCCCACAGCCCGTGGGGCTGCGGGCTTTGCGGTGGCCGTCAGCGTCGGCGCCACCGGCGCCCACCTGGCACCGCCGCGCCAGCCCCCGAAGCATTTTCCGGTAGGGCCGCGGCTCTGGCCACAGCTCCCACGCCCGAAGAGCCAGGAGGGAAAGCCGTGCCTCGTTGGAAAGCTCTTTGGCAGCCGCTCGCGTGGCCCCGCACACCGTGGGGCTGCGGGCTTTGCGGTGGCCGTCAGCCTCGGCGCCACCGGCGCCCACCTGGCGCCGCCGCGCCAGCCCCCGAAGCATTTTGCGGTAGGGCCGCGGCTCTGGCCACAGCTCCCACGCCCGAAGAGCCAGGAGGGAAAGCCGTGCCTCGTTGCAAAGCTCTTTGGCAGCCGCTCGCGTGGCCCCACAGCCCGTGGGGCTGCGGGCTTTGCGGCGGCCGTCAGCCTCGGCGCCACCGGCGCCCACCTGGCGCCGCCGAGCCAGCCTGCGAAGCATTTTCCGGTAGGGCCGCGGCTCTGGCCACAGCTCCCACGCCCGAAGAGCCAGGAGGGAAAGCCGTGCCTCGTTGGAAAGCTCTTTGGCAGCCGCTCGCGTGGCCCCACACACCGTGGGGCTGCGGGCTTTGCGGCGGCCGTCAGCCTTGGCGCCACCGACGCCTACGTAGCACTGCCGCGCCAGCCCCCGAAGCATTTTCCGGTAGGGCCGCGTCTCTGGCCACAGCTCCCACGCCCGAAGAGCCAGGAGGGAAAGCCGTGCCTCGTTGGAAAGCTCTTTGGCAGCCGCTCGCGTGGCCCCAAAGCCCGTGGGGCTGCGGGCTTTGCGGCGGCCATCAGCCTCGGCGCCACCGGCGCCTATGTGGCGCCGCCGCGCCAGCCTGCGAAGCATTTTCCGGTAGGGGGGCGGCTCTGGCCACAGCTCCCACGCCCGAAGAGCCAGGAGGGAAAGCCGTGCCTCGTTGGAAAGCTCTTTGGCAGCCGCTCGCGTGGCCCCACAGCCCGTGGGGCTGCGGGCTTTGCGGCGGCCGTCAGCCTCGGCGCCACCGGCGCCCACGTGGCGCCGCCGCGCCAGCCCCCGAAGCATTTTCCGGTAGGGCCGCGGCTCTGGCCACAGCTCCCACGCCCAAAGAGCCAGGAGGGAAAGCCGTGCCTCGTTGGAAAGCTCTTTGGCAGCCGCTCGCGTGGCCCCACAGCCCGTGGGGCTGCGGGCTTTGCGGCGGCCGTCAGCCTCGGCGCCACCGGCGCCCACCTGGCACCGCCGCGCCAAGCTGCGAAGCATTTTCCAGTAGGGCCGCATCTCTGGCCACAGCTCCCACGCCCGAAGAGCCAGGAGGGAAAGCCGTGCCTCGTTGGAAAGCTCTTTGGCAGTCGCTCGCGTGGCCCCACAGCCCGTGGGGCTGCGGGCTTTGCGGCGGCCGTCAGCCTCGGCGCCACCGGCGCCCACCTGGCGTCGCCACGACAGCCCCAAAAGCATTTTCCGGTAGGGCCGCGTCTCTGGCCACAGCTCCCACGCCTGAAGAGCCAGGAGGGAAAGCCGTGCCTCGTTGGAAAGCTCTTTGGCAGCCGCTCGCGTGGCCCCACAGCCCGTGGGGCTGCGGGCTTTGCGGTGGCCGTCAGCCACGGCGCCACCGGCGCCCACCTGGCGCCGCCGAACCAGCCCCCGAAGCATTTTCCGGTAGGGCCGCGGCTCTGGCCACAGCTCCCACGCCCGAAGAGCCAGGAGGGAAAGCCGTGCCTCGTTGGAAAGCTCTTTGGCAGCCGCTCGCGTGGCCCCACACACCGTGGGGCTGCGGGCTTTGCGGCGGCCGTCAGCCTCGGCGCCACCGGCGCCCACCTGGCGCCGCCGCGCCAGCCCCCGAAGCATTTTCCGGTAGGGCCGCGGCTCTGGCCACAGCTCCCACGCCCGAAGAGCCAGGAGGGAAAGCCGTGCCTCGTTGGAAAGCTCTTTGGCAGCCGCTCGCGTGGCCCCACAGCCCGTGGGGCTGCGGGCTTTGCGGCGGCCGTCAGCCTCGGCGCCACTGGCGCCCACCTGGCGCCGCCGCGCCAGCCCCCGAAGCATTTTCCGGTAGGGCCGCGGCTCTGGCCACAGCTCCCACGCCCGAAGAGCCAGGAGGGAAAGCCGTGCCTCGTTGGAAAGCTCTTTGGCAGCCGCTCGCGTGGCCCCACAGCCCGTGGGGCTGCGGGCTTTGCGGCGGCCATCAGCATCGGCGCCACCGGCGCCTATGTGGCGCCGCCGCGCAAGCCTGCGAAGCATTTTCCGGTACGGCCGCGGCTCTGGCCACAGCTCCCACGCCCGAAGAGCCAGGAGGGAAAGCCGTGCCTCGTTGGAAAGCTCTTTGGCAGCCGCTCGCGTGGCCCCACAGCCCGTGGGGCTGCGGGCTTTGCGGCCGCCGTCAGCCTCGGCGCCACCGGCGCCCACGTGGCGCCGCCGCGCCAGCCCCCGAAGCATTTTCCGGTAGGGCCGCGTCTCTTGCCACAGCTCCCATGCCCGAAGAGCCAGGAGGGAAAGCCGTGCCTCGTTGGAAAGCTCTTTGGCAGCCGCTCGCGTGGCCCCACAGCCCGTGGGGCTGCGGGCTTTGCGGTGGCCGTCAGCCTCGGCGCCACCGGCGCCCACCTGGCGCCGCCGCGCCAAGCTGCGAAGCATTTTCCGGTAGGGCCGCATCTCTGGCCACACCTCCCACGCCCGAAGAGCCAGGAGGGAAAGCCGTGCCTCGTTGGAAAGCTCTTTGGCAGCCGCTCGCGTGGCCCCACACCCCGTGGGGCTGCGGGCTTTGCGGCGGCCGTCAGCCTCGGCGCCACCGGCGCCCACCTGGCGCCGCCGCGCCAGCCCCCGAAGCATTTTCCGGTAGGGCCGCGGCTCTGGCCACAGCTCCCACACCCGAAGAGCCAGGAGGGAAAGCCGTGCCTTGTTGGAAAGCTCTTTGGCAGCCGCTCGCGTGGCCCCACAGCCCGTGGGGCTGCGGGCTTTGCGGCGGCCGTCAGCCTCGGCGCCACCGGCGCCCACCTGGCGCCGCCGCGCCAGCCTGCGAAGCATTTTCCGGTAGGGCCGCGTCTCTGGCCACAGCTCCCACGCCCGAAGAGCCAGGAGGGAAAGCCGTGCCTCCTTGGAAAGCTCTTTGGCAGCCGCTCGCGTGGCCCCACAGCCCGTGGGGCTGCGGGCTTTCCGGCGGCCGTCAGCCTCGGCGCCACCGACGCCTACGTAGCGCTGCCGCGCCAGCCTGTGAATCATTTTCCGGTAGGGCCGCGTCTCTGGCCACAGCTCCCACGCCCGAAGAGCCAGGAGGGAAAGCCGTGCCTCGTTGGAAAGCTCTTTGGCAGCCGCTCGCGTGGCCCCAAAGACCGTGGGGCTGCGGGCTTTGCGGCAGCCATCAGCCTCGGCGCCACCGGCGCCTATGTGGCGCCGTCGCGCCAGCCTGCAAAGCATTTTCCGGTAGGGCCGCGGCTCTGGCCACAGCTCCCACGCCCGAAGAGCCAGGAGGGAAAGCCGTGCCTCGTTGGAAAGCTCTTTGGCAGCCGCTCGCGTGGCCCCACAGCCCGTGGGGCTGCGGGCTTTGCGGCGGCCGTCAGCCTCGGCGCCACCGGCGCCCACCTGGCGCCGCCGCGCCAGCCCCCGAAGCATTTTCCGGTAGGGCCGCGGCTCTGGCCACAGCTCCCACGCCCGAAGAGCCAGGAGGGAAAGCTGTGCCTCGTTGGAAAGCTCTTTGGCAGCCGCTCGCGTGGCCCCACAGCCCGTGGGGCTGCGGGCTTTGCGGCGGCCGTCAGCCTCAGCGCCACGGGCGCCCACCTGGTGCCGCCGCGCCAAGCTGCGAAGCATTTTCCGGTTGGGCCGCATCTCTGGCCACACCTCCCACGCCCGAAGAGCCAGGAGGGAAAGCCGTGCCTCGTTGGAAAGCTCTTTGGCAGCCGCTCGCGTGGCCCCACAGCCCGTGGGGCTGCGGGCTTTGCGGCGGCCGTCAGCCTCGGCGCCACCGGCGCCCACCTGGCGCCACCGCGCCAGCCCCCGAAGCATTTTCCGGTAGGGCCGCGTCTCTGGCCACAGCTCCCACGCCCGAAGAGCCAGGAGGGAAAGCCGTGCCTCATTGGAAAGCTCTTTGGCAGCCGCTCGCGTGGCCCCAAAGCCCGTGGGGCTGCGGGCTTTGCGGCGGCCATCAGCCTCGGCGCCACCGGCGCCCACCTGGCGCCGCCGCGCCAGCCCCCGAAGCATTTTCCGGTAGGGCCGCGGCTCTGGCCACAGCTCCCACGCCCGAAGAGCCAGGAGGGAAAGCCGTGCCTCGTTGGAAAGCTCTTTGGCAGCCGCTCGCGTGGCCCCACAGCCCGTGGGGCTGCGGGCTTTGCGGCGGCCGTCAGCCTCGGCGCCACCGGCGCCCACCTGGCGCCGCCGCGCCAGCCCCCGAAGCATTTTCCGGTAGGGCCGCGTCTCTGGCCACAGCTCCCATGCCCGAAGAGCCAGGAGGGAAAGCCGTGCCTCGTTGGAAAGCTCTTTGGCAGCCGCTCGCGTGGCCCCACAGCCCGTGGGGCTGCGGGCTTTGCGGCGGCCGTCAGCCTCGGCGCCACCGATGCACACCTGGCGCCGCCACGACAGCCCCAAAAGCATTTTCCGGTAGGGCCGCGTCTCTGGCCACAGCTCCCACGCCCGAAGAGCCAGGAGGGAAAGCCGTGCCTCGTTGGAAAGCTCTTTGGCAGCCGCTCGCGTGGCCCCACAGCCCGTGGGGCTGCGGGCTTTGCGGTGGCCGTCAGCCTCGGCGCCACTGGCGCCCACCTGGCACCGCCGCGCCAGCCCCCGAAGCATTTTCCGGTAGGGCCGCGGCTCTGGCCACAGCTCCCACGCCCGAAGAGCCAGGAGGGAAAGCCGTGCCTCGTTGGAAAGCTCTTTGGCAGCCGCTCGCGTGGCCCCACACACCGTGGGGCTGCGGGCTTTGCGGCGGCCGTCAGCCTCGGCGCCACCGGCGCCCACCTGGCGCCGCCGCGCCAGCCCCCGAAGCATTTTCCGGTAGGGCCGCGGCTCTGGCCACAGCTCCCACGCCCGAAGAGCCAGGAGGGAAAGCCGTGCCTCGTTGCAAAGCTCTTTGGCAGCCGCTCGCGTGGCCCCACAGCCCGTGGGGCTGCGGGCTTTGCGGCGGCCGTCAGCCTCGGCGCCACCGGCGCCCACGTGGCGCCGCCGCGCCAGTTCCCGAAGCATTTTCCGGTAGGGCCGCGTCTCTGGCCACAGCTCCCACGCCCGAAGAGCCAGGAGGGAAAGCCGTGCCTCGTTGGAAAGCTCTTTGGCAGCCGCTCGCGTGGCCCCACAGCCCGTGGGGCTGCGGGCTTTGCGGCGGCCGTCAGCCTCGGCGCCACCGGCGCCCACCTGGCGCCGCCACGACAGCCCCAAAAGCATTTTCCGGTAGGGCCGCGTCTCTGGCCACAGCTCCCACGCCCGAAGAGCCAGGAGGGAAAGCCGTGCCTCGTTGGAAAGCTCTTTGGCAGCCGCTCGCGTGGCCCCACAGCCCGTGGGGCTGCGGGCTTTGCGGCGGCCGTCAGCCTCGGCGCCACCGGCGCCCACCTGGCACCGCCGCGCCAGCCCCCGAAGCATTTTCCGGTAGGGCCGCGGCTCTGGCCACAGCTCCCACACCCGAAGAGCCAGGAGGGAAAGCCGTGCCTCGTTGGAAAGCTCTTTGGCAGCCGCTCGCGTCGCCCCACACACCGTGGGGCTGCGGGCTTTGCAGCAGCCGTCAGCCTCAGCGCCACCGGCGCCCACCTGGCGCCGCCGCGCCAGCCCCCGAAGCATTTTCCGGTAGGGCCGCGGCTCTGGCCACAGCTCCCACGCCCGAAGAGCCAGGAGGGAAAGCCGTGCCTCGTTGGAAAGCTCTTTGGCAGCCGCTCGCGTGGCCCCACAGCCCGTGGGGCTGCGGGCTTTGCGGCGGCCGTCAGCCTCGGCGCCACCGGCGCCCACGTGGCGCCGCCGCGCCAGCCTGCGAAGCATTTTCCAGTAGGGCCGCGTCTCTGGCCACAGCTCCCACGCCCGAAGAGCCAGGAGGGAAAGCTGTGCCTCGTTGGAAAGCTCTTTGGCAGCCGCTCGCGTGGCCCCACAGCCCGTGGGGCTGCGGGCTTTGCGGCGGCCGTCAGCCTCGGCGCCACCGGCGCCCACCTGGCGCCGCCACGACAGCCCCAAAAGCATTTTCCGGTAGGGCCGCGTCTCTGGCCACAGCTCCCACGCCCGAAGAGCCAGGAGGGAAAGCCGTGCCTCGTTGGAAAGCTCTTTGGCAGCCGCTCGCGTGGCCCCACAGCCCGTGGGGCTGCGGGCTTTGCGGCGGCCGTCAGCCTCGGCGCCACCGGCGCCCACCTGGCGCCGCCGCGCCAAGCTGCGAAGCATTTTCCGGTAGGGCCGCATCTCTGGCCACACCTCCCACACCCGAAGAGCCAGGAGGGAAAGCCGTGCCTCGTTGGAAAGCTCTTTGGCAGCCGCTCGCGTGGCCCCACACACCGTGGGGCTGCGGGCTTTGCGGCGGCCGTCAGCCTCGGCGCCACCGGCACCCACCTGGCGCCGCCGTGCCAGCCCCCGAAGCATTTTCCGGTAGGGCCGCGGCTCTGGCCACAGCTCCCACGCCCGAAGAGCCAGGAGGGAAAGCCGTGCCTCGTTGGAAAGCTCTTTGGCAGCCGCTCGCGTGGCCCCACAGCCCATGGGGCTGCGGGCTTTGCGGCGGCCGTCAGCCTCGGCGCCACCGGCGCCCACGTGGTGCCGCCGCGCCAGCCCCCGAAGCATTTTCCGGTAGGGCCGCGGCTCTGGCCACAGCTCCCATGCCCGAAGAGCCAGGAGGGAAAGCCGTGCCTCGTTGGAAAGCTCTTTGGCAGCCGCTCGCGTGGCCCCACAGCCCGTGGGGCTGCGGGCTTTGCGGCGGCCGTCAGCCTCGGCGCCACCGGCGCCCACCTCGCGCCGCCACGACAGCCCCAAAAGCATTTTCCGGTAGGGCCGCGGCTCTGGCCACAGCTCCCACGCCCGAAGAGCCAGGAGGGAAAGCCGTGCCTCGTTGGAAAGCTCTTTGGCAGCCGCTCGCGTGGCCCCACAGCCCGTGGGGCTGCGGGCTTTGCGGCGGCCGTCAGCCTCGGCGCCACCGGCGCCCACCTGGCGCCGCCGCGCCAAGCTGCGAAGCATTTTCCGGTAGGGCCGCATCTCTGGCCACACCTCCCACACCCGAAGAGCCAGGAGGGAAAGCCGTGCCTCGTTGGAAAGCTCTTTGGCAGCCGCTCGCGTGGCCCCACACACCGTGGGGCTGCGGGCTTTGCGGCGGCCGTCAGCCTCGGCGCCACCGGCGCCCACCTGGCGCCGCCGTGCCAGCCCCCGAAGCATTTTCCAGTAGGGCCGCGTCTCTGGCCACAGCTCCCACGCCCGAAGAGCCAGGAGGGAAAGCCGTGCCTCGTTGGAAAGCTCTTTGGCAGCCGCTCGCGTGGCCCCACAGCCCATGGGGCTGCGGGCTTTGCGGCGGCCGTCAGCCTCGGCGCCACCGGCGCCCACGTGGTGCCGCCGCGCCAGCCCCCGAAGCATTTTCCGGTAGGGCCGCGTCTCTGGCCACAGCTCCCATGCCCGAAGAGCCAGGAGGGAAAGCCGTGCCTCGTTGGAAAGCTCTTTGGCAGCCGCTCGCGTGGCCCCACAGCCCGTGGGGCTGCGGGCTTTCCGGCGGCCGTCAGCCTCGGCGCCACCGGCGCCCACCTGGCGCCTCCGCGCCAGCCCCCGAAGCATTTTCCGGTAGGGCCGCGTCTCTGGCCACAGCTCCCACGCCCGAAGAGCCAGGAGGGAAAGCCGTGCCTCGTTGGAAAGCTCTTTGGCAGCCGCTCGCGTGGCCCCACAGCCCGTGGGGCTGCGGGCTTTCCAGCGGCCGTCAGCCTCGGCGCCACCGGCAACCACGTGGCGCCGCCGCGCCAGTCCCCGAAGCATTTTCCGGTAGGGCCGCGTCTCTGGCCACAGCTCCCACGCCCGAAGAGCCAGGAGGGAAAGCCGTGCCTCGTTGGAAAGCTATTTGGCAGCCGCTCGCGTGGCCCCACAGCCCGTGGGGCTGCGGGCTTTGCGGCGGCCGTCAGCCTCGGCGCCACCGGCGCCAACCTGCCGCCGCCGCGCCAGCCCCCAAAGCATTTTCCGGTAGGGCCGCGGCTCTGGCCACAGCTCCCACGCCCGAAGAGCCAGGAGGGAAAGCCGTGCCTCGTTGGAAAGCTCTTTGGCAGCCGCTCGCGTGGCCCCACAGCCCGTGGGGATGCGGGCTTTGCGGCGGCCGTCAGCCTCGGCGCCACCGGCGCCCACCTGGCGCCGCCGCGCCAGCCCCCGAAGCATTTTCCGGTAGGGCCGCGTCTCTGGCCACAGCTCCCATGCCCGAAGAGCCAGGAGGGAAAGCCGTGCCTCGTTGGAAAGCTCTTTGGCAGCCGCTCGCGTGGCCCCACAGCCCGTGGGGCTGCGGGCTTTCCGGCGGCCGTCAGCCTCGGCGCCACCGGCGCCCACCTGGCGCCGCCACGACAGCCCCAAAAGCATTTTCCGGTAGGGCCGCGTCTCTGGCCACAGCTCCCACGCCCGAAGAGCCAGGAGGGAAAGCCGTGCCTCGTTGGAAAGCTCTTTGGCAGCCGCTCGCGTGGCCCCACAGCCCGTGGGGCTGCGGGCTTTGCGGCGGCCGTCAGCCTCGGCGGCACTGGCGCCTATGTGGCCCCGCCGCGCCAGCCTGCGAAGCATTTTCCGGTAGGGCCGCGTCTCTGGCCACAACTCCGACGCCCGAAGAGCCAGGAGGGAAAGCCGTGCCTCGTTGGAAAGCTCTTTGGCAACCGCTCGCGTGGCCCCACAGCCCGTGGGGCTGCGGGCTTTGCGGCGGCCAACAGCCTCGCCGCCACCGACGCCCACGTGGCGCCGCTGCGCCAGCCTGCGAAGCATTTTCCGGTAGGGCCGCGGCTCTGCCCACAGCTCCCACGCCCGAAGAGCCAGGAGGGAAAGCCGTGCCTCGTTGGAAAGCTCTTTGGCAGCCGATCGCGTGGCCCCACAGCCCGTGGGGCTGCGGGCTTTGCGGCAGCCATCAGCCTCGGCGCCACCGGCGCCCACGTGGCGCCGCCGCGCCAGCCCCCGAAGCATTTTCCGGTAGGGCCGCGTCTCTGGCCACAGCTCCCACGCCTGAAGAGCCAGGAGGGAAAGCCGTGCCTCGTTGGAAAGCTCTTTGGCAGCTGCTCGCGTGGCCCCACAGCCCGTGGGGCTGCGGGCTTTGCGGCGGCCGTCAGCCTCGGCGCCACCGGCGCCCACGTGGCGCCGCCGCGCCAGCCCCCGAAGCATTTTCCGGTAGGGGGGCGGCTCTGGCCACAGCTCCCACGCCCGAAGAGCCAGGAGGGAAAGCCGTGCCTCGTTGGAAAGCTCTTTGGCAGCCGCTCGCGTGGCCCCACAGCCCGTGGGGCTGCGGGCTTTCCTGCGGCCGTCAGCCTCGGCGCCACCGGCGCCCACCTGGCGCCGCCGTGCCAGCCCCCGAAGCATTTTCCGGTAGGGCCGCAGCTCTGGCCACAGCTCCCACGCCCGAAGAGCCAGGAGGGAAAGCCGTGCCTCGTTGGAAAGCTCTTTGGCAGCCGCTCGCGTGGCCCCACAGCCCATGGGGCTGCGGGCTTTGCGGCGGCCGTCAGCCTCGGCGCCACCGGCGCCGACCTGGCGCCGCCTTGCCAGCCCCCGAAGCATTTTCCGGTAGGGCCGCAGCTCTGGCCACAGCTCCCACGCCCGAAGAGCCAGGAGGGAAAGCCGTGCCTCGTTGGAAAGCTCTTTGGCAGCCGCTCGCGTGGCCCCACAGCCCGTGGGGCTGCGGGCTTTCCGGCGGCCGTCAGCCTCGGCGCCACCGGCGCCCACCTGGCGCCGCCGCGCCAAGCTGCGAAGCATTTTCCGGTTGGGCCGCATCTCTGGCCACACCTCCCACGCCCGAAGAGCCAGGAGGGAAAGCCGTGCCTCGTTGGAAAGCTCTTTGGCAGCCGCTCGCGTGGCCCCACACACCGTGGGGCTGCGGGCTTTGCGGCGGCCATCAGCCTCAGCGCCACCGGCGCCTATGTGGCGCCGCCGCGCCAGCCTGCGAAGCATTTTCCGGTAGGGCCGCGGCTCTGGCCACAGCTCCCACGCCCGAAGAGCCAGGAGGGAAAGCCGTGCCTCGTTGGAAAGCTCTTTGGCAGCCGCTCGCGTGGCCCCACAGCCCGTGGGGCTGCGGGCTTTGCGGCGGCTGTCAGCCTCGGCGCCACCGGCGCCCACGTGGCGCCGCCGCGCCAGCCCCCGAAGCATTTTCCGGCAGGGCCGCGTCTCTGGCCACAGCTCCCACGCCCAAAGAGCCAGGAGGGAAAGCCGTGCCTCGTTGCAAAGCTCTTTGGCAGCCGCTCGCGTGGCCCCACAGCCCGTGGGGCTGCGGGCTTTGCGGCAGCCGTCAGCCTCGGCGCCACCGGCGCCCACGTGGCGCCGCCGCGCCAGCCCCCGAAGCATTTTCCGGTAGGGCCGCGTCTCTGGCCACAGCTCCCACGCCTGAAGAGCCAGGAGGGAAAGCCGTGCCTCGTTGGAAAGCTCTTTGGCAGCTGCTCGCGTGGCCCCACAGCCCGTGGGGCTGCGGGCTTTGCGGCGGCCGTCAGCCTCGGCGCCACCGGCGCCCACCTGGCGCCGCCGCGCCAGCCCCCGAAGCATTTTCCGGTAGGGCCGCGGCTCTGGCCACAGCTCCCACGCCCGAAGAGCCAGGAGGGAAAGCCGTGCCTCGTTGGAAAGCTCTTTGGCAGCCGCTCGCGTGGCCCCACAGCCCGTGGGGCTGCGGGCTTTGCGGCGGCCGTCAGCCTCGGCGCCACCGGCGCCCACCTGGCGCCGCCGCGCCAAGCTGCGAAGCATTTTCCGGTAGGGCCGCATCTCTGGCCACACCTCCCACGCCCGAAGAGCCAGGAGGGAAAGCCGTGCCTCGTTGGAAAGCTCTTTGGCAGCCGCTCGCGTGGCCCCACAGCCCGTGGGGCTGCGGGCTTTCCGGCGGCCGTCAGCCTCGGCGCCACCGGCGCCCACCTGGCGCCGCCGCGCCAGCCCCCGAAGCATTTTCCGGTAGGGCCGCGGCTCTGGCCACAGCTCCCACGCCCGAAGAGCCAGGAGGGAAAGCCGTGCCTTGTTGGAAAGCTCTTTGGCAGCCGCTCGCGTGGCCCCACAGCCCGTGGGGCTGCGGGCTTTGCGGCGGCCGTCAGCCTCGGCGCCACCGGCGCCCACCTGGCGCCGCCGCGCCAGCCTGCGAAGCATTTTCCGGTAGGGCCGCGTCTCTGGCCACAGCTCCCACGCCCGAAGAGCCAGGAGGGAAAGCCGTGCCTCCTTGGAAAGCTCTTTGGCAGCCGCTCGCGTGGCCCCACAGCCCGTGGGGCTGCGGGCTTTGCGGCGGCCGTCAGCCTCGGCGCCACCGGCGCCCACGTGGCGCCGCCGCGCCAGCCCCCGCAGCATTTTCCGGTAGGGCCGCGGCTCTGGCCACAGCTCCCACGCCCGAAGAGCCAGGAGGGAAAGCCGTGCCTCGTTGGAAAGCTCTTTGGCAGCCGCTCGCGTGGCCCCACAGCCCGTGGCGGTGCGGGCTTTCCGGCGGCCGTCAGCCTCGGCGCCACCGACGCCTACGTAGCACTGCCGTGCCAGCCTGTGAATCATTTTCCGGTAGGGCCGCGTCTCTGGCCACAGCTCCCACACCCGAAGAGCCAGGAGGGAAAGCCGTGCCTCGTTGGAAAGCTCTTTGGCAGCCGCTCGCGTGGCCCCAAAGACCGTGGGGCTGCGGGCTTTGCGGCGGCCATCAGCCTCGGCGCCACCGGCGCCTATGTGGCGCCGCCGCGCCAGCCTCCGAAGCATTTTCCGGTAGGGCCGCGGCTCTGGCCACAGCTCCCACGCCCGAAGAGCCAGGAGGGAAAGCCGTGCCTCGTTGGAAAGCTCTTTGGCAGCCGCTCGCGTGGCCCCACAGCCCGTGGGGCTGCGGGCTTTGCGGCGTCCGTCAGCCTCGGCGCCACCGGCGCCCACCTGGCGCCGCCGCGCCAGCCCCCGAAGCATTTTCCGGTAGGGCCGCGGCTCTGCCCACAGCTCCCACGCCCGAAGAGCCAGGAGGGAAAGCTGTGCCTCATTGGAAAGCTCTTTGGCGGCCGCTCGCGTGGCCCCACAGCCCGTGGGGCTGCGGGCTTTGCGGCGGCCGTCAGCCTCGGCGCCACCGGCGCCCACGTGGCGCCTCCGCGCCAGCCCCCGAAGCATTTTCCGGCAGGGCCGCGGCTCTGGCCACAGCTCCCACGCCCGAAGAGCCAGGAGGGAAAGCCGTGCCTCGTTGCAAAGCTCTTTGGCAGCCGCTCGCGTGGCCCCACAGCCCGTGGGGCTGCGGGCTTTGCGGCAGCCGTCAGCCTCGGCGCCACCGGCGCCCACGTGGCGCCGCCGCGCCAGCCCCCGAAGCATTTTCCGGTAGGGCCGCGTCTCTGGCCACAGCTCCCACGCCTGAAGAGCCAGGAGGGAAAGCCGTGCCTCGTTGGAAAGCTCTTTGGCAGCTGCTCGCGTGGCCCCACAGCCCGTGGGGCTGCGGGCTTTGCGGCGGCCGTCAGCCTCGGCGCCACCGGCGCCCACCTGGCGCCGCCGCGCCAGCCCCCGAAGCATTTTCCGGTAGGGCCGCGGCTCTGGCCACAGCTCCCACGCCCGAAGAGCCAGGAGGGAAAGCCGTGCCTCGTTGGAAAGCTCTTTGGCAGCCGCTCGCGTGGCCCCACAGCCCGTGGGGCTGCGGGCTTTGCGGCGGCCGTCAGCCTCGGCGCCACCGGCGCCCACCTAGCGCCGCCGCGCCAAGCTGCGAAGCATTTTCCGGTAGGGCCGCATCTCTGGCCACACCTCCCACGCCCGAAGAGCCAGGAGGGAAAGCCGTGCCTCGTTGGAAAGCTCTTTGGCAGCCGCTCGCGTGGCCCCACAGCCCGTGGGGCTGCGGGCTTTCCGGCGGCCGTCAGCCTCGGCGCCACCGGCGCCCACCTGGCGCCGCCGCGCCAGCCCCCGAAGCATTTTCCGGTAGGGCCGCGGCTCTGGCCACAGCTCCCACGCCCGAAGAGCCAGGAGGGAAAGCCGTGCCTTGTTGGAAAGCTCTTTGGCAGCCGCTCGCGTGGCCCCACAGCCCGTGGGGCTGCGGGCTTTGCGGCGGCCGTCAGCCTCGGCGCCACCGGCGCCCACCTGGCGCCGCCGCGCCAGCCTGCGAAGCATTTTCCGGTAGGGCCGCGTCTCTGGCCACAGCTCCCACGCCCGAAGAGCCAGGAGGGAAAGCCGTGCCTCCTTGGAAAGCTCTTTGGCAGCCGCTCGCGTGGCCCCACAGCCCGTGGGGCTGCGGGCTTTGCGGCGGCCGTCAGCCTCGGCGCCACCGGCGCCCACGTGGCGCCGCCGCGCCAGCCCCCGCAGCATTTTCCGGTAGGGCCGCGGCTCTGGCCACAGCTCCCACGCCCGAAGAGCCAGGAGGGAAAGCCGTGCCTCGTTGGAAAGCTCTTTGGCAGCCGCTCGCGTGGCCCCACAGCCCGTGGCGGTGCGGGCTTTCCGGCGGCCGTCAGCCTCGGCGCCAGCGACGCCTACGTAGCACTGCCGTGCCAGCCTGTGAATCATTTTCCGGTAGGGCCGCGTCTCTGGCCACAGCTCCCACACCCGAAGAGCCAGGAGGGAAAGCCGTGCCTCGTTGGAAAGCTCTTTGGCAGCCGCTCGCGTGGCCCCAAAGACCGTGGGGCTGCGGGCTTTGCGGCGGCCATCAGCCTCGGCGCCACCGGCGCCTATGTGGCGCCGCCGCGCCAGCCTGCGAAGCATTTTCCGGTAGGGCCGCGGCTCTGGCCACAGCTCCCACGCCCGAAGAGCCAGGAGGGAAAGCCGTGCCTCGTTGGAAAGCTCTTTGGCAGCCGCTCGCGTGGCCCCACAGCCCGTGGGGCTGCGGGCTTTGCGGCGTCCGTCAGCCTCGGCGCCACCGGCGCCCACCTGGCGCCGCCGCGCCAGCCCCCGAAGCATTTTCCGGTAGGGCCGCGGCTCTGCCCACAGCTCCCACGCCCGAAGAGCCAGGAGGGAAAGCTGTGCCTCATTGGAAAGCTCTTTGGCGGCCGCTCGCGTGGCCCCACAGCCCGTGGGGCTGCGGGCTTTGCGGCGGCCGTCAGCCTCGGCGCCACCGGCGCCCACGTGGCGCCTCCGCGCCAGCCCCCGAAGCATTTTCCGGCAGGGCCGCGGCTCTGGCCACAGCTCCCACGCCCGAAGAGCCAGGAGGGAAAGCCGTGCCTCGTTGCAAAGCTCTTTGGCAGCCGCTCGCGTGGCCCCACAGCCCGTGGGGCTGCGGGCTTTGCGGCAGCCGTCAGCCTCGACGCCACCGGCGCCCACGTGGCGCCGCCGCGCCAGCCCCCGAAGCATTTTCCGGTAGGGCCGCGGCTCTGGCCACAGCTCCCACGCCCGAAGAGCCAGGAGGGAAAGCCGTGCCTCGTTGGAAAGCTCTTTGGCAGCTGCTCGCGTGGCCCCACAGCCCGTGGGGCTGCGGGCTTTGCGGCGGCCGTCAGCCTCGGCGCCACCGGCGCCCACCTGGCGCCGCCGCGCCAGCCCCCGAAGCATTTTCCGGTAGGGCCGCGGCTCTGGCCACAGCTCCCACGCCCGAAGAGCCAGGAGGGAAAGCCGTGCCTCGTTGGAAAGCTCTTTGGCAGCCGCTCGCGTGGCCCCACAGCCCGTGGGGCTGCGGGCTTTGCGGCGGCCGTCAGCCTCGGCGCCACCGGCGCCCACCTGGCGCCGCCGCGCCAAGCTGCGAAGCATTTTCCGGTAGGGCCGCATCTCTGGCCACACCTCCCACGCCCGAAGAGCCAGGAGGGAAAGCCGTGCCTCGTTGGAAAGCTCTTTGGCAGCCGCTCGCGTGGCCCCACACCCCGTGGGGCTGCGGGCTTTCCGGCGGCCGTCAGCCTCGGCGCCACCGGCGCCCACCTGGCGCCGCCGCGCCAGCCCCCGAAGCATTTTCCGGTAGGGCCGCGTCTCTGGCCACAGCTCCCACGCCCGAAGAGCCAGGAGGGAAAGCCGTGCCTTGTTGGAAAGCTCTTTGGCAGCCGCTCGCGTGGCCCCACAGCCCGTGGGGCTGCGGGCTTTGCGGCGGCCGTCAGCCTCGGCGCCACCGGCGCCCACCTGGCGCCGCCGCGCCAGCCTGCGAAGCATTTTCCGGTAGGGCCGCGTCTCTGGCCACAGCTCCCACGCCCGAAGAGCCAGGAGGGAAAGCCGTGCCTCGTTGGAAAGCTCTTTGGCAGCCGCTCGCGTGGCCCCACAGCCCGTGGGGCTGCGGGCTTTCCGGCGGCCGTCAGCCTCGGCGCCACCGGCGCCCACCTGGCGCCGCCGCGCCAGCCCCCGAAGCATTTTCCGGTAGGGCCGCGGCTCTGGCCACAGCTCCCACGCCCGAAGAGCCAGGAGGGAAAGCCATGCCTCGTTGGAAAGCTCTTTGGCAGCCGCTCGCGTGGCCCCACAGCCCGTGGCGGTGCGGGCTTTGCGGCGGCCGTCAGCCTCGGCGCCACCGACGCCTACGTAGCACTGCCGCGCCAGCCTGTGAATCATTTTCCGGTAGGGCCGCGTCTCTGGCCACAGCTCCCACGCCCGAAGAGCCAGGAGGGAAAGCCGTGCCTCGTTGGAAAGCTCTTTGGCAGCCGCTCGCGTGGCCCCACAGCCCGTGGGGCTGCGGGCTTTCCGGCGGCCGTCAGCCTCGGCGCCACCGGCGCCCACCTGGCGCCGCCGCGCCAGCCTGCGAAGCATTTTCCGGTAGGGCCGCGTCTCTGGCCACAGCTCCCACGCCCGAAGAGCCAGGAGGGAAAGCCGTGCCTCATTGGAAAGCTCTTTGGCAGCCGCTCGCGTGGCCCCACAGCCCGTGGGGCTGCGGGCTTTGCGGCGGCCGTCAGCCTCGGCGCCACCGGCGCCCACCTGGCGCCGCCGCGCCAGCCCCCGAAGCATTTTCCGGTAGGGCCGCATCTCTGGCCACACCTCCCACGCCCGAAGAGCCAGGAGGGAAAGCCGTGCCTCGTTGGAAAGCTCTTTGGCAGCCGCTCGCGTGGCCCCACAGCCCGTGGGGCTGCGGGCTTTGCGGCGGCCATCAGCATCGGCGCCACCGGCGCCTATGTGGCGCCGCCGCGCCAGCCTGCGAAGCATTTTCCGGTAGGGGGGCGGCTCTGGCCACAGCTCCCACGCCCGAAGAGCCAGGAGGGAAAGCCGTGCCTCGTTGGAAAGCTCTTTGGCAGCCGCTCGCGTGGCCCCACAGCCCATGGGGCTGCGGGCTTTGCGGCGGCCGTCAGCCTCGGCGCCACCGGCGCCTACGTGGCGCTACCGCGCCAGCCTGCGAAGCATTTTCCGGTAGGGCCGCGGCTCTGGCCACAGCTCCCACGCCCGAAGAGCCAGGAGGGAAAGCCGTGCCTCGTTGGAAAGCTCTTTGGCAGCCGCTCGCGTGGCCCCACAGCCCGTGGGGCTGCGGGCTTTGCGGCGGCCGTCAGCCTCGGCGCCACCGGCGCCCACCTCGCGCCGCCGCGCCAGCCTGCGAAGCATTTTCCGGTAGGGCCGCGGCTCTGGCCACAGCTCCCACGCCCGAAGAGCCAGGAGGGAAAGCCGTGCCTCGTTGGAAAGCTCTTTGGCAGCCGCTCGCGTGGCCCCACAGCCCGTGGGGCTGCGGGCTTTGCGGCGGCCGTCAGCCTCGGCGCCACCGGTGCCCACTTGGCGCTGCCGCGCCAGCCTGCGAAGCATTTTCCGGTAGGGCCGTGGCTCTATTTCTCTAATTCTCTCTAATTCTCGGGATGCGTTAAAAAAATGGGAAAACCTGTAACTGCGGGCGTGAGGCGTCGGGAGAGACTGAAATCTCTCATTTATACGTAAGGAATGTGTGTATTGAGAAATAATATTCGTTGGTGGGTGTGAAATATGTTGAAAATAAAAACCTCCGTCTCTGAGGACTCGCTGAGTCTGTGCTTCTGCGTTACACAAAAGGTCCCAGAATATAAAAGTACTTAAAAAATGCATTTACAGAAAGGTTTTAGTGTCAGAACAGACGGGTGAGCCGGCGGCCTGCGCGGACGTACGTGTTTAGGCAGATTCTCCGCGTAAGAGTGAACAGAAAACACAAATTACAGATATAACGTTTGTGTAAAATACAGATACAGCGTTTGTGTAAAATATAGATGTAACGTTTGTGTAAAATACAGATATAATATATGTATAAAACACAGATTAACGTTTGTGTAAAATACAGATATAATATATGTATAAAACACAGATTAACGTTTGTGTAAAGGGCGGCGCGACTGCGGGGGCCGGGGCTGCAGCTGGGCTCGTGCAGCCGGAAAGGAAAACAAAAAAAAAATGGGGAAAAAACCCCCATAATTCATGCGGGAAAAGGCCCAAATCCCCGATTCTCCCGTTCCGGCGGACGAGGCCCCCCCCCGCTCCCCCCCCCCTCCGGCCCCGCCGCCCCGCGCGGGGCGATGCCGCGTCCCCGGGGCTGGTTGCGGGGGGCAAGGCCGCGCTGGGCGGGTCCGGGGCGCGGCAGCGGTGGCTGCAGAGAGGCCGCGGGGCCCGGCGGCGCTGAGGGGCCGCGGGCGGCGGCGGCGCGTGGGAGCGGCGGGACCGAGGGCGGGTCCTGGGGGGGGGGGGGGGGGGGGGGGAGCGGCGCGTGCACTGTGGCCCCGCCTCCCGCCCTCCCCGGCCCCGCCCCCGGCAGCCCCGGCCACGCCCCCCGCGCCCCTCGGCCCCGCCCCTCGGCTCCGCAGCTCTTGCGCATGCGCGGCTTCGCGGCTGCCCGGTCCGGCGCCTGTCCCGAGAGAGCGGCGGCTGGAGGCCGAACCGGGACCGCCGGGGCACCGGCGAGCTCCGCGCCGCCTGGAGCGGCATCGGTGCCGCCCGCCCGGCCCCGAGAGCGGCCGTCGGCCCTCCAGTAATCGGCTCTTAACGCGTTAACGCGCCCCTGGCGGTGCCCGGCAGTTTTCCGGGCGTCCATCTCCATGGCCCCGCGGTCCTCAAGGACCCCGGAAGTGCCCCCTCAGTCAGCCGACGCGCGTCTCTATCGCACTTTAGTCCTCCAGGGGTCCCTTCAGTCAGCCGACGCGCGTCTCTATGGCAGTTTAGTCCTCTGGGAACCCGGAAGTGCCCCCTCAGTCAGCCGACGCGCGTCTCTATCGCACTTTAGTCCTCCAGGGGTCCCTTCAGTCAGCCGACGCGCGTCTCTATGGCAGTTTAGTCCTCCAGGGGTCCCTTCAGTCAGCCGACGCGCATCTCTATGGCACTTTAGTCCTCCAGGACCCCGGAAGTGCCCCCTCAGTCAGCCGACGCGCGTCTCTATGGCACTTTAGTCCTCCAGAAACCCGGAAGTGCCCTCTCAGTCAGCCGACGCGCGTCTCTATGGCACTTTAGTCCTCCGTGAACCCGGAAGTGCCCCCTCAGTCAGCCGACGCGCGTCTCTATGGCAGTTTAGTCCTCCAGAAACCCGGAAGTGCCCCCTCAGTCAGCCGACGCGCGTCTCTATGGCAGTTTAGTCCTCCAGAAACTCGGAAGTGCCCCCTCAGTCAGCCGGCATGCGTCTCTATGGCAGTTTAGTCCTCCAGGGGCCCCCTCAGGCAGCCGACGCGCGTCTCTATGGCAGTTTAGTCCTCCAGGGGCCCCCTCAGGCAGCCGACGCGCGTCTCCGTGGTACTTTAGTCCTCCGGGAGCCCGGAAATGCCCATCAGTCTTCTGGGAATCCCATGATTCCAGCACTCTTCCCAGACCGCAAAGCGCGATGAACAGTTAACCACAAAAATATCCGAAGATCGCAAAAACAAAGCGACCCCTGCGGAACTCTCTTCTCCACAGCAACGACTGGACAGAAATCAACCCAAGGCGGTGAGAGAATCACCAGAGGCGAGTCCCAAAGGGACAGAAAAAGGGGTGGTGCTTCGCCTGCGGGGAACTTAAGGCAGGGGAAAAGCAGCTGCTGCTCCTGCGGCCGCCTTCGCGTCTCCTGGGGGTCGGCCCTGCCCCTTTCCCAGGGGATTGTGGGAAGGGCGGTGGGCGGGGCCTGAGGGCGGTGGGCGGGGCCCGGGGTACGTGAGCCCCCGCCCGGGCTCAGGAGCTCGTTCTGCTGCTGGGCCCCGGGGGGTCGGTGCTCTGCTGGGCCTTCGGTTGGCGGCAGCTCTGGGGCGGGCTCAGCTGTCTGGGGAGGCGCGTTTTGGCGTTTCGGGGGGCGGGGGTGAGAAGGGCTGAGCTGAGGCCTTCGGGAGCAGTAAACCTCCAGCCGCCTGTACGGCAGAAAGTTGGCTGGTCTGCTGCTTTTTTGTTTCCTTTTTCTCAGGTCAGTGACTTCGTGATGCGTGTTTGGGGGGTGCCCGGATGGTTTAACAGCGTGCTTTGCTTTGCTTTGTTCTAGGAGCACCGCGTTTTCCTAGAATTCCTGACTTCTTTGAAGATGGAACTGTGGGTTTTTCACCGGTTTTGCAGTAGGCTGTGTGAATTGCTGATATTGTTTCTCTTAATTGGGCTGACGACGAGATTATCTTGTAGGGGTTACGGCGAGCGTTTTGTATGCGGCTGCATATGGCACTAGCGTTTCTCAAGAAAGCAGCAGGGACGTAAGGCGTAGCGTCGCTCAGGGTGTGGCGTGGCTCGTCACCTTCCCCCATTGCCCGCGGAGTGCCACGGTGTCCCTCGCGTGTTTGCAGCTGGCAGCAAACTGGGTTCGTCAGTCTCTGTCGTGTCGGTTTTGCCTTTGGATCTGGGTGTCGACGGGGTCCAGTCTGTTCTAGTCTCTTGCAGTTGAGGCGAGCTGGACGGTGTGGAGGAGGAGCGCGGGACTGGTGATGTCGCGGAAACGCAATGGTAATTTTGTGTTTGTTGGTATCGTCGGTGCCATAAATAATTGTTGCGGCAGCCTCCGACTCTGGAATCGACGCGACGCAGGTGAGCGGATTGCCGTGGCACCTCTGAGGACGAGGGTGTTGTGGAAGAGGTTGACATCTACTGTCATGGCGGTCGCTGCTGGAGCTGTGCTTTCTCTTTGTTTTGCCGATGAAGAGGAACGTGGTGACTGCAGGAACGCCTCAGTTAGCTGTTTGTTGTGGGTTTTTTTCGTCAAGGATGAATTCAGGCCACTGGCCCTCCGAAAGCGAAGTAGAGGGACAGGCGCTGGAGGGGGCCAAGGTTGGCAGTTTCAGGGAGGAGTTTTCAAGTCAGGGTAGAGCAGAGGCGTATCCAGGAGCAGTGTCCTCTGCGCAGGTAAAGGGGGCGGGTTACTCTTCAGCACAAAGGTAGCGTGTGCTGGGCAGGGCAGTTCTGGCCCGCGTCTGTTGTGTTGTTTGTGTGGTGTGTTTTCTGTGTCTTAAACCTTCCTTGGGACTCAGTGTCCTCTTTCCACTTGAGGAGCGCGGTCTGTACTTCAGGCACCATCCCTAGAGCCTCGAATGCCTGTCCCCATTGGCATTGCCCCAGTCGGGGGCTGCTTTTCTTGCATCATAAGCTTAAAGCGTGGCTGGGTCTTTAGAAACTCGGAAGTTTCTGGACGGTCCTCATCTGCGGCGTTGTTCCTGGCTGCGGGAGCAGCCCTGTTCTCTAGCCACCCCTTTTCAGTGACTGCGACTTCTTCCCTGCATCCTTAAGTTCTTCGGTCTTGAAGACCGGCTTCCCGCGCATACACCTCCTCAGTCTGAGAGTCACTCGTTGTCCCGGGCCGTTGCGTTGTCGTCATTTCCTGGGCTTTCCCTCGAGCCTTCTCACGTCACCGCCATGGGCCCGCAGGTCTTCTTGCCTGACAATCACTTACGTCGTCGGGGTGTCATCCTTCTTGCTGGGAGTTTTCTCTGATCCGCGAGGTGCGTTGTTTGTGGCGTTGTGTGTAGCGTTGGTCTGTGCTTGTGCGTGTTGGGCTCGAAGCTGCTCTGCCCGGTCGCGTAGAGTCAGGGGCAGGGGGAAGAGCAGCAGGACTCTATGGGTAATACGTTGACGTAACGAGACTGTTGAGGCCAAGGTGGCACAGTCAACTCCCATCAAGGAGCCACCAGCAGGTGGTGTGGGCAGCTCTTTAATTAAGGGGTTTTTTGGGATGAGCAGAGCTGTGTGGGAGGGGCTGTTCCGCAGTAGTGACGCAGACTGCGTCTCCGAGATGTTAAAGCCGCTTTGTGTGGGGTGTCATGTTTGTGTAGTTTGGTTTCTTTTTGATGTCAGGCGGCAATTGTACTCCAGATGGTATTTCTAAGTCAAAAGACGACCTTTTCCGGAGGGGGTGTGTGGGGTGTCACACTGGGTCCCCCCCAAAAATGCCTGAAAATTCATGGGGGGAATGTGTGTTTAAAAATAGAATAAAACCTGTCTATATGGGCGTGAGGCATTGAAATAAAGAAGATTTTCTCATTTTTACAGATATTGTAAAATATGAGTTTATGTGTATAAACTCGTTTTTGTTCTAGCTACTGAGATGTTAATTAGGGTGCTTTATGCAGGTTCAGGAAACACGTGACTTGTAATTCCATGCTTTTTTGTTGCTTTCTGTATTTTGGGACGCAAGTAGCGCTGTGGTGTAAAAAGTCAAAGCGAGATTATCAATATGACTTTAAATTGCCAGCAGTTTACAATAAATAACTTATTTCACAGGGGAAGATGTTTTTGAGGAAGTTTTCTCCTAGAATCTGGTTCTGTTTTGTTATTCGCTCCCATCCAGAAAGGGGTTCTGGCAGAAGGTCGTTAGTGCACACGCTCTCGCTAGAAATGAGGAACGACCCCGTAGTAACAGATTGTGTCTGGGTTTGTATTTTTTTTGTTTTGAAGGACACTCAAGTACATAAATTTTAATAATAATGTTACCATTGCATTGAATAAGCCACTTTCCCGTAGAGATAAGTCTGATGTTTATTTTTTTTCTGTCTCACCTCTCTCTAACTGCTCCCCTGGACACACCGTTGATGCAATGGGAGGAGGAGATGATGCTTTTTCTAGCAAGGGTCGCTCTCACTCTTCACTACTTGTTAGATGGTAAAATTAAAGCAAATAACAACACCTGCTGCCCCTTCAGCTGCTTTTATGCTTCTGGGGGGCGGCCCCACCCTTTACCCAGGGGATTGTGGGAAAGGTGGTGGGCGGGGCCTGGGGTACATGAGCCACAGCTTCGGGTCAGGAGCTCGTTCTGCTGCTGGTCTTCTCTGGGGTCAGAGCTCTGGAGCTCCTTTGGTGTTGTCTTGGAGCTTGTGTGGCCGTTCGGGAAGGCTTGTTTTGGCGTTTGAACTAGCGTAGGTGAGACATCAGAGGTGAGACTCCTCAATGGAAGGGTGGTTGCCACAGAAAGTGGAGTTGTATGTTATCTTTTTTCTTTTTTTTTCCCCCCATATCTTTAGTTTCGTAGGGAGCATTTAGTTTGTTTAAATGGTTTAATAGTATGCGTCTCTTCTTTTTTTTCTTGCTTATGGCAGGTGGTGTGTGTTTTACTATAATTTCTGACTTCACTGAAGATAAAATGTTGTATTTTTTTCCAATTTTGATGTATGCTACGTTAGTTGGTGTTTTTGTTAGTCTTAATTGGGTGCGTTATGAGATACTGGAGCAGGATTTAGGGCAAGCGTTTTGTAGGTATCTATATATTGAGTTTGTTTTGAGAAAGCAGCAGGGATGTAACAGCAGGGATGGCTCATCATTTCCCCCCAGAGTACACAGGGTATCACGGCAGGAGGCTACCGGTAGGTTCTGTAACTGTTTTCCTGGCTTTCCGGGTCTGTAGCAGAGCCCGGAGTCTCTGTGAAGGCAGAAGACGGGAGGTGTCTGCCACACACAGGGCTCAGAAGAGCAGGTCCCAAGGAGCGGTTGGAAAATCAGGGGCAGGAGTTGTGGGGGGGCAGTGGGTCTCCTTCCCTGACGGCTCAGGAGAAGGGAGGGAGTCTCTAAAGTTTTGGCACTAGGGGATGGCTGGGTAAGGGAGGCGGGTTCATGTGTCTTTCTCAAACCAGTCTTGTAGTTGGGTTTGGTTGTCGATGGTGTCTGGTCTGCTCTAGGCTCTCGCATTTGAGGCAAGACAGATGGTATCGAGGAGGAGCACGGGACTGGTGGGTTGGCAGAAGCGCGGTGGTCATGTTGTGTTTCTTGGTATCTTAGGTGCCGTGAATAACCGTCGCTGCAGCATCCCACTCTAGAATCGGCGCGGGGCAGGCAATCAGACTGCGTCAGCGTTCAGGAGGCTTGAGGGGTTTTGTGGAGGAGGTTGGCATCTCCCCTCGGGGCACTTATTGCTGGTGTTGGGGCTGCTCTTGCGATGACTTTTCCTTTTCCTTTTGCAGAGGAAGAGGAGTAAGCCGGTGACCGCAGGAACGTATCGGATGGTTGTGTCTTGTGGACTATGTCGAGGATGGAATCAGATGCTAGCCCTCCAAAAGCTAAGTTGAGAGACCAGCACCGGAGAGGGGCGGAGGCTGACAACTGTGTAATGGGGTCTTTGATGTTAGTGTAGGGGGGAGGGCTGTTCTGGGGCACAGTCTCCTTTGGGCAGGTAAATGACGTAGCTTACTGTCCGGTGTGATGTGAACGCAACCTGGGCAGGGCAGTTCCAGCCTGTGTGTGTTGTCGTGTCGTTCGTGTGGTCTGTGTTTTGCATCCTAGACCCTTTTTCTGGGTCTCGAGATCATCTTGAAGCTCCAGGAGCACGGAATGTGCATTGGGTGCCATCCTTATGGTGTCGAACGCCTGCACCCGTGGGCGTAGCACCAACCGTCTGCCTCTCTTCTTGCATTAGCATCTTAAAGCGTGCATTGGTCTTGCACCTTGGAACTTTCCGGATGGCCCACTTCAGCGACTGGGGCTTCTTCCCTGTGTCGTTACGCTCTTAGGTCTTGAAGCTGGGCTTCCTACGCGTCCATCTTGTCAGGCTCGACAGTCCCTCCTCAGGAACTGTGAAGTTCTACACTTGGTTTCAGGGGGTTCTGTGGAGCCTCTTCACATCGTCGCCATCACAGTGCCGCAGGTCGTCTTGCCCGACGGTGACTTTGGTCCCGGTGTCATCCCTCTTGCTGAGAGTTTTCTCTCATCCTTGAGGCGCGTCGTTTGTCGTGTTCTGTGTGGCGTCAGTCTGTGTGTGTCTGGCTCGGGGCTGCCCTGCCCGGGTGCGTAGCGTCCAGGGTAGGCAGAATCACGACAGCAGTCTGTAGTGAATATGAGGATCTGTCTAGACCCGGGCACAGGTTGCTCAGTCGTCTCGACTTGATTAGCTCTCGAGAGGCTGCGTGGACGGGTGTTTCATTAGCGGGCGCTGGCACAAGCGCAGCCAAGTTGGAGAGGGTGTTCGTGGCCAGTGAAGGGGACAGTATCTCAAAGATGGTAAGCCTGCGTTGTGTGGGGTGTAACGTTTGCAGGCGTCTCTTCTCTGGATGACAGGCTGTAGTTGGACTTATGTGAACAGGGTTCTTCAGTAGAAACAAGACCTTTGGAGTTAAGCTACTGCTCCGCATTGGGTAATGTTTGATGTTGTGTTGCTTTTTTTTCAGGTGCAGAGAGATGAGGTGGCCGGGGATACGCAGGGGAGCTGACGGGAGCGCAGGACGAAGGTGGCTGAGCCCGAGGTATTAAAGGGAAGATGTGACCGGCGGCTCCATGAATACATTTGGCCATTTCTTCTTTTTTTCGTGTGAATGTGAGGTTACGTAGCCATGTGTGGAAGTGCTGGTCTGAGGTACAACAGAACCGGTGTTGTTTGCAGTCACGTCACTTTGCAGGTAAGTCTCTTCCAATGAACTGAACTCTCTGAAGGTAATGACGTATTTTTCAGGTAGTATCTGCCTTCAGAGCGCCAAGAACTTATATTTACACTTAATGCGAAGGGATGCCGTGCAGAGAGGCTCTTGCTTATACTTATTCCTATAACAGCACAGCGCAGCTGACTTTTATATATGCCCCGTCGGAGGGTCGGAAGCAGAAAAGCGTAGAGGGGTTGCACCCATGGTGAAGAGTAGACGGGACCGGTGACCCGAATCTGACTGATGGGGTATCGCATCCCATCCTCATCACCCTCAGTATAAAAGCGGGGGGATTGAAGGGGTCGGTACCTGTCGTCTGGCCTTTGAGGACTCCTCTGTCTGGTCATTGTCCTTTGACGCCGATCCGTGCATTTATGCAACCAGGTCTGGAATCTGGTTCCAGTCTGTCGCCGAGTCTGGTCCCGGACTTTACCCGTGCCAGCGGGTGAGGCGATGGTCATCTTGGGAGCTCCATGCCGGGTTGTGTGTATATATTTTCTCTCTGCTACTGTTTTCCTGTTATTCTTGTCTTTCCTCGGTACTACTTTTCTGTTTATATTTCGTTAGAGTTCAGTTTCTCTTTCAGTTCCTAAGTCTCCCTCACATTGTTTTCTCCCTCAGGAGAGAAGTTAAAAGAGAGCATCTGTCGTTTCATTTAATGCCCAGCCTAAGCCATGACAGCAATGACAGAAAGGGCACCGGAGCGGACTCGGCTGAGGAGAGCGGCGGTCGGAAGGGTTGGTTCTTTCTCAGCCGCTGTATTACAGGCGGCGCACAAGCCTCTGCTTGCGCTCTGTCCGTCCTTCCTATCCAGAACGTGGTTCTGGCAGAAGTCGGGTAATACGTGTCGTCTTGCTAGAAGTGACATATGACCCCCCCCAGCATTGTGGGTTTTCTTTCACAAGGAAACTAAAGGACATCGAGTCTTGATTAAAAACGTGGTTATCGGGCCTAATGGTCTACTTGCCTATGGAGGTTAGGATGATGTCTTTCTCTTTATGTCTACGCCCTGCAGAAGTTTAAGTTTACGTACCTACCGGGCCCCGTTGCTGACACAATTGACGTAGTTGTAATAAAAGAGCACGTATTGTCCGTTCCTCTAAGGGTCGCTTTCTCCGTTTTGGTGTTTTGCACGCTGGACTTCTCAGGCCTGTGAGGAAAGGAGCAGCTGCTCCTCTGGCAGGCTCTGTGCCTCCTGGAGGTCAGCCGGGCCCCTTTCCCAGGGGATGGTGGGAAGGGGGGTGGGCAGGGCCCGGGGTATATAACCCACAGCCTCTGCTGGGGCAGCTCATTCTGCTGCCAGGCGTCTCCAGGGTCAGAGCTCTGCCTGTCCTTCAGTCGATTGCAGCTTCGGAGGCGGCTCAGCTCCTGGGGTGGAGACGTTATCCCATTTAGAGAACCGCAGGTAGGAAGCTGGAGGTGGCAAGACCTTGGGGACCAGGTGAGGTTTGGCAGCACGTACAGTAGAGAGCGGCCTCATGCGCCGGTTCTCTTCCGTGCGGTTTTTCAGGTGAGTCGCGTGGTAATGAGCATTCGGGGGGGGTGAGATGGTTTAAGGGTATGGTTTTCTCTCTTCCAGGCATGGCGCGTTATCCTGGAATCCCTGGCTGTATTGAAGACGGAACTTTCTTGTTTGTGGTTTTTTTTTTCCCCACTAGCTTTGCTGTATCCCAGATAAGATGCCAATAGAATCTGTCTCAATCGGGCAGGTGATGAGATCACTTTGCAGGGACTGGGTGAGCGTCTTGTCTGCAGCTGTAGATGGAGTTTCCACATTTCTCAGGAAAGCAGCAGGGCCATAAGGTGTAACGCGTTTCAGGATGTGGGGCGCCTCGTCGCCTTCCCCCACTGTGCTCAGGGTTTCGCCGTGTCCCTGGAGCCTTTGCGGCTTGTGGCAGGCCCCTGGTGTAGGTCGGGTCAGGACTTCGCTGACTCTGTGGGTCTGCAGCAGAGCCCGGAGTCCGTGGGAAGACAGAAGATGGGAGGTGGTGGCGGACGCAGGGAGAGGCTGGGAAGAGTGGCTCTTGAGAAGCGTCCAACGCCCGGTGTTTGGGCTGGCAAATAAAGGGTGGGAGCTGTGGGAAAGAAGTGGGGCTCCTTCCCTGGCAGCTCAGGGAGAAGAGAAGGGGTTTCTAAAGCTTTGCCACTGGGGGAGGGCTAGGAAAGGGAGCCGGGTTCATGAGTTGTCCTTGGACAGGTTTTGCAGATGGGTTCGGGTGTCGTCGGAGCCTGGTGTGTTCTAGGCTCTCGCATTTGAGGCAAGCCAGATAGTATCGAGGAGGAGCACGGGACTGGTGGGTTGGCAGTAGCGCGGTGGTAATGCTGTGTTTCTTGGTATCTTAGGTGCCGTGAATAACTGTTGCCGCAGCGTCAGACGCTGGAATTGGCGCTGAGCGGGCGAGCAGAATGCCTCGGCGTTCATGAGGCTGAGGGTGTTGTGGAAGAGGTTGGCATCTCCTCTCAGGATGCTTATTGCTGGTCCTGTGGCTGCTTTTGGGATAACTTTTTTTTTCTTTTCCTTTTGCAGAGGAAGAGGAGGAAGCTGGTGACCACAGGAACGTACTGGATGGCTGTTTTCTGTGGACTGCCTCAAGGATGGATTTGGACCCCTGGCCCTCCAAAAGCTAAGTTGAGAGACTGGCGCTCGAGAGGGGACGAGGTTGAGAATTGCAAAAAGGTGTCTTTGAAGTTGGCGTAGGGGAGAGGTTTGTCCTGGAGCGCAGTCTCCTTTAGGCACGTAAGGGACGCGGCTTACTGTTCGGCATTCCCGGGCAGGGCGGTTCCAGCCTGTGTGTGTTGTCGTGTCTTTCGTGTGGTCCGTGTTCTGTGTCTTAGACCTTTCTCGGGTCTCGAGGTCGTCTTTAAGCTCCAGGAGCACGGCATGGCGCCTCAGGCACCATCCCTAGGGTCTCGAACACCTGCACCCGTGGGCATAGCACCATTCGGCTGCTGGTCTTCTTGCGTTAGAAGCTTAAAGCTTGCATCGGTCTTGCGTCTTGGAAGTTTCCGGATGGCCCGCGTCTACAACTGGGACTTCTTCCCTATGTCATTACGTTCTTAGGTCTTGAAGCCAGGCTTCCCCCGCATACATCTTATCAGTCTTGACAGTCCCTTCTTATCGCAGACAATGATGTCCTACACTCTGTTTCAGGGGCTTCCATAGAGCCTCTTCGCATCACCACCACGGTCTCCAGGTCGTCTTGCCCGACGGTGACTTCCGTCTGGGTGTCATCCTTCTTGCTGAGAGTTTTCTCTCATCCTTGAGGCGCGTGGTTTTTAGCGTTTTGTGTAGTGTCGGTCTGTGCTTGTGTGTGTGTCTGGCTCGGAGCCCCCCTGCCCGGGTGTGTAGAGTCCAGGGCAGGCAGAATAGTGACGGGAGTCTACGGTTAATATGTGGATCTGTGGAGACCAAGGCAAAGGTTGGGTAGTCGTCTGGAATTAATTGGCTCTCAGTAGGTTGGGTGCGGGGGTGTTTCATTAGTGGGTGTTGGCATAAGCAGAGCCAAGTCGGAGAGGCTGTTCACAGCCAGTGAAGGACGCAGTATCTCAAAGACGTTCGGGCTGCTTTGTGTGGGGTGTAATGTTTGTGGGCTTTTTCTGTGGTGTTTTTTTTTTTTTGACGGCAGGCTGTAGTTGGATCTAATTGAACAGTGTTCCGAAGTAGAAACAAGACCTTTGGAATTAAGCTATCGCTCTGCCATCAGGGTAATGCTTGATTTTTTTTTTTTCTCTCTTTTTAGATGCCGAGAGACGAGATGTGCAGGGTGACGCAGGGGAGCCGAGAGGAGCGCTGTACGGAGGTGGCTCGGCATGTGGCGTTAGAGGGAAGATGTGACTGGCGCCTCTATGAATACAATTGGGTGCTTTTTTTTCTCATGTGAACGAAGACAGAAGATAGGAGTCGATGGTGTGGTGGTTTGGCAGAAGCGCAGTGGTAAAGTTGTGTTTCTTGGTCTCTTAGGTGCTGTGAATAACTATCACCGCAGCCCCGGACTCCGGAATCGGCGCGGAGCGGGCGAGCAGAACGCCATGGCGTTCGGGAGGCTGAAGGTGTCGTGGAAGAGGTTGGCGTCTCCTCTCAGGATGCTTATTGCTGGTGCTGTGGCGGCCTCTGGGGTTATTTTTTATTTTCCTTTTGCAGAGGAAGAGGAGGAACCTGGTGACTGCGGAAATGTATCGGATGGCTGGTTTTTGCGGACCGCATCGAAGAAGGATTCAGATGCCTGGCCCTCCAAAAGCTAAGTTGACAGTCAGGCGCCGGAGAGGGGCCGAGGTGGACAATTGCAAAATGGGGTCTTTGACGTTAGCGTAATGGCGAGGGCTGTCCCGGGGCACAGTCATATTTAGGAAGGTAAAGGATGTTGCTTACTGTTCAGTGTGACGCTAGCGTGTCCTGGGCAGGGCAGTTCCAGCCTGTGCGTGTTGTCATGTCGTTCATGTGGTCTGTGTTGTGTATCTTCGCCCCTTCTTGCGTCTCGAGGTCATCTTTGAGCTCCAGGAGCACGACGTGGGGCCCTGGGCGTCATTCTTAGGGTCTCGAATGCTTGGGCCTGTGGGCGTAGCACCATTCATCTGATGCTCTTCTTGCGTTAGCATCTTAAAGCGTGCATCAATCTTGCCTCTCGGAAGTTTCTGGACGGCCCACTTCCATGTCTGGGAGTTCTTCCCTGCGTCGTTACGTTCTTAGGTCTTGAAGCCAGGCTTCCTGCACGTCCATCTTATCGGGCTCAACAGTCCATTCTTATTCCGTACCATCACGTTCTACAGTTTGCTTCAGGGGGTTCCGTAGAGCGTCTTCACGTTGACATCATCACGATCCCACAGATTTTCTTGCACGATGGTGACTTTGGTCCCCGTGTCATCTTTCTTGCTGAGAGTTTTCTCTCATCTTTGAGGCGTGTCGTTCGTAGCGTTCCGTGTAGTGTCTGTCTGTAACCGTGAGTGTTTGGCTCGGGGCTGCCCTGCCCGGGCGCGTAGTGTCCAGGGTGGGCGGAGTCGTGTGGAGAGTCTGTATGTAGTACATGAATCCCTGTAGATCGGGGCAAAGGTGTTAGAGTCATCTCAGGGTAGCCATCGGGAGGCTGTGTAGACACCTCTTCTGTTTTGTTTGGGAAGAGCAGAGGCATGTTGGGAAGGCAACACAGCAGCAGTGAAGAAGAGCTCATGTGGAAGAGGGTATGGCTGGTTTTGGTGCGGATTTTTTTTTTGTAATTTTCTTTGTGTACGGTTGTATTTGGACCTTAGATGGTATTTGTGAAAAGGTGCAAGACTTTTTGTTGTTATGACTCTATTGCTCTGCCTCAGGGTGATTTCTCTGATGTCGTTCTTGCAGATGCAGCGGGACAAGCTTGGTGGGGCAGCGTAGAGGAGGAGAGCGACGTAAGAAGGTGGGTCAGCACGTGGTGTTAGAGAGAAGATGTGGCTCTGAGTACTGTATGTATTGGTTCTTTCCAATTTGAAGTTTTGAAGCAATGAATGACGTGGGATGTGGGGATGGGGATGAGTCAGTCAAGGTCAGCAGGGGTGGGTGGGCTGAAGTATCACATCTGCCTCAGAGGGAGCAACTTTCAAGTTGTAAAGCAACCCGTGTCGGTTGGGTTTTATGGGTGGTTTGCGAGCCTTCAGGTTGCACGCCTCGGGGGAGGACGGGCGGGCAAGGTGAGGGAGCGGGAGATGGGAATTTGGTAGGGTTTTGGGCGGTATCTCGGCGTGCGTTTCTTCGGTTGGTGTGACACGCAGGGTCAGAGGGGCAATGCTGCACGCCCACTGAGTAGTCCCAGCAAGTGAGGCGGTTGTGGACACGTTGGGGAGCTCAGGGGAGTGTTTGTCTCTGGTTTTGCAGGCGCCGCAGGCATCCGGAGCCGGACGAGCGTTGGAGGTGAGCTGGGTAGCAGAGAGGTAGCGCATGGGGGTGGTGGTTTCCCGTAAGCTCAACAGGAATATTGTGTGTCTTAGGTGTTTTAGGTGCCAGAACCAGAGAGTGCCACGAAGTCCGAATCCGGAATCCATGCGGAGCAGGTGAGCAGGAGGGTATGGCGCGTGTGATGCGGGGGATATTGCAGTACAACTTAGTGTTGACCGACGCGATGGTGCCTGATGGCACCATTTTGTGCAAATCGGGATTACGTTGCTCAGGAACTTCCTTGACTGCCATTTGAGATGGTCTTGCGTCGTACGCTTAAGAATTTGGTTCCGTACTGTGTTCTTGTATATTTGCAATAGTATTGCTCCGCCTCACTCAGTATCGGTTTCGCATCGTGTTGCCCCGTCACGCTCTTGACTGCTCTGTGATCTATTCTGGCATCGTACCATACTGTGTTGCATTTTTTTTTTTTAATCCGTTGTTCTTTGACTGTGCAATGCCTTGTACCGCCCTCTATTGCGTTACGTCTAGCGTTATATTGCCCTGTCGTAGCCTTGACTGCCTTCTGATCTGTTTGGGCCTCGTACCACACTGTATTGCGGGTTTTTTTAATCGGTTGTTCTTCATTTGGGGTTGTTCTTCGTTTGGCTTTCTAATGCCTTGTACTGCCCTGTACCATGTAACATCTCGCATTATATTGCCCCGTCATAGTCTCGACTGCCTTCTGATCTACTCTGGCCTCGCACCGCACTGTATTGTGGGGTTTTTAATGGGTTCTTCTTTATTTGCCTGTGTAATGCCTTGTACTGCCCTGTATTGTGTTACTTCTCGCGTTATAGTGCGCTGTCATTGTCTTGACTGCCTTCTGATCTTTTCTGGTATTACAGTTGAACGTATGCTGGGTTTCTTAATGGGTTGTTCATTTGGCTGCATGTTGCCTTGGTATGGTGTTGCATCTTGCATTGTATTGCCCTGTCACTGTCTCGACGGTCATTTTACACCTTCCGTCCTAGGACCGCGCTGTGTTGTGAGTTCTTTCATGGGGTCGTTGTTTCCTTGACTGTGTCGCCTGGTAGGGCCCCGTATCGCGTTACGTCTTGCCTTGTATTGCTCTGTCATTGTGGTGACCGACATCTGATATAGTCTACCATTGCGTGGCACTGTACCGTCAATTCTTTCATTGTCTGCTCTGCATTTGATTGTACGTTGCCTTGTACTGCCCTGTGTAAGGTTAGATCTTGCATGGTGTTGCCCTGTCGTTGTCTTGCCAGTTATTTTAGAGTCTCTGGCACTGTATTGTGCAATTTTTAACCGGTTGTTCTGTATTTGACCGCTGTTGCGATGTCACCCCCCCTTTTTCCCCCGGGCTGCTGCTCGAGCTATAACGACCAGGAGGAGTCACTACGAGTGGCACTTGAACTTTGTGGGATGGCTGGCACCAGAGTCAAGACACTGTGAGTCAGTTAGCTCGCTATAGACCTAGCGGACAGACCAAGAGCCCTTGGAGCTTTCTTGCAAGGCAGCGGCCTGTTCGCCAGCATTTCCCGGGGACACTCACTTAAGGTTCTGCTCCTCGAGGCTGAGAGAAGCCTTGCCACAACAGATTCTGGGTCAGTGACTAACAGCATGCCAGACTTTGCCATCTTGGCTGAGCGATACAAAGGGTTTGATCACGCAGATATGATCCTTTAGAGGTGAACCGTTGCCCAAGTCCGGGGCGAGGATGGGATCCAGCCGCACCTAGACTCCTCTCGGAGAAGGAGTTTAGAAAGCAAGGGGGTCCTTTCTGAGCCTCGTGACTCAAGGGGAGGGTCTCCCTGACAGCTCGTCTGACCCTGGCCCCAAGGCAGTAAATGACCCGGGGTGCGTGGCTGTGCAATCTGGTAAAGTGCCATCACGTGCGCTGCTACCTTTGGTGAATCACTGCTGTTATGTTTGTAAATGTTTCTCTGCCTCTCTCTTAGGAGTGAATTTTATCACTGCACCCGCCACAACTGCATATGGCCTGTGTTACGTCTTGCGTTGTATTGCCCCGTCGTCTTGACGGTCACGTTAGAGAATCTGTCCTAGGTCTGGACTGTAGTGTGATGTCTCTCATGGGTTCTGATGTGGCTGCGTATTGCCTTGTCCGGCCCCGTGTGGTGTTACGTCTTCCATTGTATTGCTCTGTTGTTGTCTTGTCATCTGATCTATTCTGCCGTTGTAGGCCACCATATTGCCACTTCCTTCATCAGCTGTTTTTTATGAGCCACGTAAAGGGTTGACGGCACAGACATAATCCTTTAGAGGTGAACCGTTGCCCAAGTCCGGGGCTAGGAATTGGATCAAGCCGCACCTAGACTCCTCTCGGAGAAGGAGTTTAGAAAGCAAGGGGGTCCTTTCCAAGCCTCGTGACTCAAGGGGAGGGTCTCCCAGACAGCTCGTCTGACCCTGGCCCCTAGGCAGGAAATAATCCAGGGTACGTGGCCACGGAACCTGATAAAGCGCCGTCACGTGCGCTGCTGCCTTTGGAGAATCACTGTGTTGATGTTTCTGAATGTTTCTCTACTTTTCTCTTAGGAGTGAAGTGAATGGCTCCACCCGCCACAACTGCATATTGCCTTGTCCAGCCCCGTATTGGGTTACGTCTTGCCTTGTGTTGCCCTGTCGTTGTCATGATTGCCGCCTGACCCATGGTGTCATAGTAGTGCACTGCACTGTGAATTTTTTGACTGTCTGTTATTTATTTGACTGATATTGGCTGGCAGTGGCCTGTATTGTGTTGTCTTGCACCGTATTGCCCTGTATTTGCCGTGACGGCCCTCTGAGACTTCCTGAGATTGTAGGGTGTTCTGTTGTGGGTTTTTTAATTGGCTGTTCTTTGTGTGACTGTGTATTGCCTTGTGCTGCCCTGTGTTGTGTTACGGCTCGTGTTGCATTACTCTGTTGTTGTTTTGACTGTGTTTTGGGACAGTGTCATAGTGCTGCACTGGATTATGGGTATTTTAACTGTTCTTGACTTGGCTGCGCGTTGCCTTTTACTGCTCTGTATGATGTTAGGTCTTGCACTGTATTGGTCTGTCATTGTCTTGGCTGTTACTTTGGACTGTCTGGGATTGTACTTATTTATTGTGAAAGTTCCATTGGTTGTTCCTTATTTGACTGCTGGGGTGGTGTGGGCGCCCCTTCGTTTTGGCGCCCCAATCATCCATGGAGTTGTTCTGAGTGGTACTTGAAGTTGGGGGATGGTTGGCAACACAGTGGGGACCTAGATATTTTGTTCCTGTGCTGATGTGACTATAAGTCAATTGGCTTACCCCATAAGTAGTGGACAGCCCAAGAGCCTTTTGACTTCTGCATGGCAGGGGCCTCCGTGCCAGGATCTCCCCTTGAGCAGGGACGCTCGATTAAGGTTCTGCTCCTCGAGATTGAGATATGCCTTGCTGCAACAGATTCTCAGTAAGTCACTAATAGCATGCAAAAACTTGTAGCCTTAGCTCAGTGATATAAAGGGTCGATGGCGCAGATACAATCCTTTAGAGGTGAACCATTGCCTAAGTCCGGGGCTAGGAATTGGATCCAGCCGCACCTAGACTCCTCTCCGAGAAGGAGTTTAGAAAGCAAGGGGGTCCTTTCCGAGCTAGGAATTGGATCCAGCCGCACCTAGACTCCTCTCCGAGAAGGAGTTTAGAAAGCAAGGGGGTCCTTTCCGAGCCTCGTGACTCAAGGGGAGGGTCTCCCAGACAGCTTGTCTGACCCTGGCCCCTAGGCAGGAAATAATCCGGGGTGCGTGGCCATATGGAATCTGGTAAAGCGCCGTCACGTGCGCTGCTGCCTTTGGAGAATCACTGTGTTGATGTTTCTGAATGTTTCACTGCTTCTCTCTTAGAAGTGAAGTTAGCCGCTCGGCCTGCCACAACAGCGTATTGCCTTGTCCAGCCCTGTATGGTGTCACGTTTGGCATTGTGTTGCCCTCTATTCGCCCGGACTGCCATCTGATCTGTTCCGGCATTGTACTGGTGTGTATTGTGGGTTTTTTAATCGGTTTTGCATTATTTGAATGCGTGTTGCCCTGTCTAGTGTTGTATCTTGCATTGTACTGCCCCGTCATTCCCTTCACTGTCACTTTAGATGTTCTGGGATTGCAGCGATCCGTATTGTGCAGGTTTTATTCGTTGTTCTGTGTTTGACCCGTGTATTGCCTTGTTACCACCTTGTATTGTGTTGCGGCTTGCGTTGTATCGCCATGTTGTTGTTCTGAGTGCCATCTGATACGTTTCGGTGTTGTACAGCCCTGCGTTATGTCTTCCATTGTATAGCTCTGTCACTGCCTCGACTGCTGTCTCACACGTTTTGGCATTGCATCGCACGGTATTGCGGGATACTTAATCAGTTATTTATTTGACCGTGTATTTCACTGTACTGCCCTGTATTGCGTTATTTCTTGCCTCGTATTGCTCTGTCATTGTCTTGACTGGCATCTCCACTTATTTTTGTTTTCTCCCGCACTGTATTGCGGTTCTCCTAATCGGTTGGTATTTAGTTGACTGCGTCTTCCGTTCTGCTCTGTCGTGTAATGTTGCATCTTGGATCGTGTCGCCCTATAGTTGTCTTGACTGCCACCCGAGACCGTGTGGGATCGTACTGCACCGTATTGTGGCGTTTTGATCGGTTGTTTATTATTCTGTATTGTGTTGTAGCAACCTGTATTGTGTTACATTGTGCGTTGTGTTGCCATGAAATAGTCTTAACTGTCCTTTTACACTCTCTGGGGTTGTACCGCACCGAACTGAGGGTGTTTTTGATCGGCTGTTCTATATTTGACTACGTATTGCTTTGTACTGCCCTGTATTTTCCCAAGTCTTGTGTCGTATTGCCCTCTCACCATGCCGCGAGCCATCTGATGTATTCTGGCGTTGACAGGCGCTGTATTGAGAGCTTCTTAGGCTGTTGTACTCTATTTGACCGTGCATCAGTTTTGTGATCGGTCGTTCCCTATTTGACTGCGTATTGCCTTGTACTGACCTGTATAACGTTATGTCTTGCACTGCGTTGCCCTGGCATTGTCTTGACCGACATCTGAGACTGTCTGCCATTGTACTGGACTGTATTGGGAGTCTTGTAATTTGCTCTAATTTATTTGTCTGCGAATCGGGTTGTACTGCCCTGTATCCTGTAACGTGTGGCATTGTACCGCCTGTGACTGGCTTAACGGCGGCTTTAGAGATTCTGTCGTAAGACTGCACTCCGTTGTGAATTTCTCTATTGGTGATTCCGTGACGGCGTATTGCCTGGCACTGCCCCGTACTGTGTTACGCTTTACGTTGTATCGCTCTGTCATTGTCTTCAATGACATCTGACACTTGGTAACATACGATGGCACTGTATTGCCAATTTACAATTTTGCCTCTGCTGGGGCAGCTCATTCTGCTACCAGGTGTCTCCAGGGTCAGAGCTCTGCCTGTCCTTCAGTCGATTGCAGCTTTGGAGGCGGCTCAGCTCCTGGGGTGGAGACGTTATCCCATTTAGAGAACCGCAGGTAGGAAGCTGGAGGTGGCAAGACCTTGGGGACCAGGTGAGGTTTGGCAGCACGTACAGTAGAGAGCGGCCTCATGCGCCGGTTCTCTTCCATGCGGTTTTTCAGGTGAGTCGCGTGGTAATGAGTCTTAGGGGGCGGTGAGATAGTTTAAGGGTATGGTTTTCTCTCTTCCAGGCATGGCGCGTTATCCTGGAATCCCTGGCTGTATTGAAGACGGAACTTTCTTGTTTGTGGTTTTTTTTTTCCCCACTAGCTTTGCTGTATCCCAGGTAAGATGCCAATAGAATCTGTCTCAATCGGGCAGGTGATGAGATCACTTTGCAGGGACTGGGTGTGCGTCTTGTCTGCAGCCGTAGATGGAGTTTCCACATTTCTCAGGAAAGCAGCAGGGCCATAAAGCATAACGTATTTCAGGATGTGGGGTACCTTGTCACCTTCCCCCATGGTGCTCAGGGTTTTGCCGTGTCCCTGGAGCCTTTGCGGCTTGCGGCAGGCCCCTGGTGTAGGTCGGGTCAGGGCTTCGCTGACTCTGTGGGTCTGCAGCAGAGCCCGGAGTCCGTGGGAAGACAGAAGATGGGAGGTGGTGGCGGACGCAGGGAGAGGCTGGGAAGAGTGGCTCCCGAGAAGCGTCCAACGCCCGGTGTTCGGGCTGGCAAATAAAGGGTGGGAGCTGTGGGGAAGAAGTGGGGCTCCTTCCCTGGCAGCTCAGGGAGAAGAGAAGGGGTTTCTAAAGCTTTGCCACTGGGGGAGGGCTAGGAAAGGGAGCCGGGTTCATGAGTCGTCCTTGGACAGGTTTTGCAGATGGGTTCGGGTGTCGTCGCAGCCTGGTGTGCTCTAGGCTCTCGCACTTGAGGCAAGACAGATAGTATCGAGGAGGAGCACGGGACTGGTGGGTTGGCAGTAGCGCGGTGGTAATGCTGTGTTTCTTGGTATCTTAGGTGCCGTAAATAACTGTTGCCGCAGTGTCAGACGCTGGAATTGGCGCTGAGCGGGCGAGCAGAATGCCTCGGCGTTCATGAGGCTGAGGGTGTTGTGGAAGAGGTTGGCATCTCCTCTCAGGATGCTTATTGCTGGTGCTGTGGCTGCTTTTGGGATAACTTTTTTTTCTTTTCCTTTTGCAGAGGAAGAGGAGGAAGCTGGTGACCACAGGAACGTACTGGATGGCTGTTTTCTGTGGACTGCCTCAAGGATGGATTCGGACACCTGGCCCTCCAAAAGCTAAGTTGAGAGACTGGCGCTCGAGAGGGGACGAGGTTGAGAATTGCAAAAAGGTGTCTTTGAAGTTGGCGTAGGGGAGAGGTTTGTCCTGGAGCGCAGTCTCCTTTAGGCACGTAAGGGATGCGGCTTACTGTTCGGCATTCCCGGGCAGGGCGGTTCCAGCCTGTGTGTGTTGTCGTGTCTTTCGTGTGGTCCGTGTTCTGTGTCTTAGACCTTTCTCGGGTCTCGAGGTCATCTTTAAGCTCCAGGAGCACGGCATGGCGCCTCAGGCACCATCCCTAGGGTCTCGAACACCTGCACCCGTGGGCATAGCACCATTCGGCTGCTGGTCTTCTTGCGTTAGAAGCTTAAAGCTTGCATCGGTCTTGCGTCTTGGAAGTTTCCGGATGGCCCGCGTCTACAACTGGGACTTCTTCCCTATGTCATTACGTTCTTAGGTCTTGAAGCCAGGCTTCCCCCGCATACATCTTATCAGTCTTGACAGTCCCTTCTTATCGCAGACAATGATGTCCTACACTCTGTTTCAGGGGCTTCCATAGAGCCTCTTCGCATCACCACCACGGTCTCCAGGTCGTCTTGCCCGACGGTGACTTCCGTCTGGGTGTCATCCTTCTTGCTGAGAGTTTTCTCTCATCCTTGAGGCGCGTGGTTTTTAGCGTTCTGTGTAGTGTCGGTCTGTGCTTGTGTGTGTGTCTGGCTCGGAGCCCCCCTGCCCGGGTGTGTAGAGTCCAGGGCAGGCAGAGTAGTGACGGGAGTCTACGGTTAATACGTGGATCTGTGGAGACCGAGGCAAAGGTTGGGTAGTCGTCTGGAATTAATTGGCTCTCAGTAGGTTGGGTGCGGGGGTGTTTCATTAGTGGGTGTTGGCATAAGCAGAGCCAAGTCGGAGAGGCTGTTCACAGCCAGTGAAGGACGCAGTATCTCAAAGACGTTCGGGCTGCTTTGTGTGGGGTGTAATGTTTGTGGGCTTTTTCTGTGGTGTTTTTTTTTTTTGACGGCAGGCTGTAGTTGGATCTAATTGAACAGTGTTCCGAAGTAGAAACAAGACCTTTGGAATTAAGCTATCGCTCTGCCATCAGGGTAATGCTTGATTTTTTTTTTTTCTCTCTTTTTAGATGCCGAGAGACGAGATGTGCAGGGTGACGCAGGGGAGCCGAGAGGAGCGCTGTACGGAGGTGGCTCGGCATGTGGCGTTAGAGGGAAGATGTGACTGGCGCCTCTATGAATACAATTGGGTGCTTTTTTTTCTCATGTGAACGAAGACAGAAGATAGGAGTCGATGGTGTGGTGGTTTGGCAGAAGCGCAGTGGTAATGTTGTGTTTCTTGGTCTCTTAGGTGCTGTGAATAACTATCATTGCAGCCTTGGACTCTGGAATCGGCGCGGAGCGGGCGAGCAGAACGCCATGGCCTTCGGGAGGCTGAGGGTGTCGTGGAAGAGGTTGGCGTGCAATGATAGTTATGATAGTGCAATGCCTTGTACCGCCCTCTATTGCGTTACGTCTCGCGTTATATTGCCCCGTCGTAGCCTTGACTGCCTTCTGATCTGTTTGGGCCTCGTACCACACTGTATTGCGGGTTTTTTTAATCGGTTGTTCTTCATTTGGGGTTGTTCTTCGTTTGGCTTTCTAATGCCTTGTACCACCCTGTATCGTGTAACATCTCGCATTATATTGCCCCGTCATAGTCTCGACTGCCTTCTGATCTACTCTGGCCTCGCACCGCACTGTATTGTGGGGTTTTTAATGGGTTCTTCTTTATTTGCCTGTGTAATGCCTTGTACTGCCCTGTATTGTGTTACTTCTCGCGTTATAGTGCGCTGTCATTGTCTTGACTGCCTTCTGATCTTTTCTGGTATTACAGTTGAACGTATGCTGGGTTTCTTAATGGGTTGTTCATTTGGCTGCATGTTGCCTTGGTATGGTGTTGCATCTTGCATTGTATTGCCCTGTCACTGTCTCGACGGTCATTTTACACCTTCCGTCCTAGGACCGCGCTGTGTTGTGAGTTCTTTCATGGGGTCGTTGTTTCCTTGACTGTGTCGCCTGGTAGGGCCCCGTATCGCGTTACGTCTTGCCTTGTATTGCTCTGTCATTGTGGTGACCGACATCTGATATAGTCTACCATTGCGTGGCACTGTACCGTCAATTCTTTCATTGTCTGCTCTGCATTTGATTGTACGTTGCCTTGTACTGCCCTGTGTAAGGTTAGATCTTGCATGGTGTTGCCCTGTCGTTGTCTTGCCAGTTATTTTAGAGTCTCTGGCACTGTATTGTGCAATTTTTAACCGGTTGTTCTGTATTTGACCGCTGTTGCGATGTCACCCCCCCTTTTTCCCCCGGGCTGCTGCTCGAGCTATAACGACCAGGAGGAGTCACTACGAGTGGCACTTGAACTTTGTGGGATGGCTGGCACCAGAGTCAAGACACTGTGAGTCAGTTAGCTCGCTATAGACCTAGCGGACAGACCAAGAGCCCTTGGAGCTTTCTTGCAAGGCAGCGGCCTGTTCGCCAGCATTTCCCGGGGACACTCACTTAAGGTTCTGCTCCTCGAGGCTGAGAGAAGCCTTGCCACAACAGATTCTGGGTCAGTGACTAACAGCATGCCAGACTTTGCCATCTTGGCTGAGCGATACAAAGGGTTTGATCACGCAGATATGATCCTTTAGAGGTGAACCGTTGCCCAAGTCCGGGGCGAGGATGGGATCCAGCCGCACCTAGACTCCTCTCGGAGAAGGAGTTTAGAAAGCAAGGGGGTCCTTTCTGAGCCTCGTGACTCAAGGGGAGGGTCTCCCTGACAGCTCGTCTGACCCTGGCCCCAAGGCAGTAAATGACCCGGGGTGCGTGGCTGTGCAATCTGGTAAAGTGCCATCACGTGCGCTGCTACCTTTGGTGAATCACTGCTGTTATGTTTGTAAATGTTTCTCTGCCTCTCTCTTAGGAGTGAATTTTATCACTGCACCCGCCACAACTGCATATGGCCTGTGTTACGTCTTGCGTTGTATTGCCCCGTCGTCTTGACGGTCACGTTAGAGAATCTGTCCTAGGTCTGGACTGTAGTGTGATGTCTCTCATGGGTTCTGATGTGGCTGCGTATTGCCTTGTCCGGCCCCGTGTGGTGTTACGTCTTCCATTGTATTGCTCTGTTGTTGTCTTGTCATCTGATCTATTCTGCCGTTGTAGGCCACCATATTGCCACTTCCTTCATCAGCTGTTTTTTATGAGCCACGTAAAGGGTTGACGGCACAGACATAATCCTTTAGAGGTGAACCGTTGCCCAAGTCCGGGGCTAGGAATTGGATCCAGCCGCACCTAGACTCCTCTCGGAGAAGGAGTTTAGAAAGCAAGGGGGTCCTTTCCAAGCCTCGTGACTCAAGGGGAGGGTCTCCCAGACAGCTCGTCTGACCCTGGCCCCTAGGCAGGAAATAATCCAGGGTACGTGGCCACGGAACCTGATAAAGCGCCGTCACGTGCGCTGCTGCCTTTGGAGAATCACTGTGTTGATGTTTCTGAATGTTTCTCTACTTTTCTCTTAGGAGTGAAGTGAATGGCTCCACCCGCCACAACTGCATATTGCCTTGTCCAGCCCCGTATTGGGTTACGTCTTGCCTTGTGTTGCCCTGTCGTTGTCATGATTGCCGCCTGACCCATGGTGTCATAGTAGTGCACTGCACTGTGAATTTTTTGACTGTCTGTTATTTATTTGACTGATATTGGCTGGCAGTGGCCTGTATTGTGTTGTCTTGCACCGTATTGCCCTGTATTTGCCGTGACGGCCCTCTGAGACTTCCTGAGATTGTAGGGTGTTCTGTTGTGGGTTTTTTAATTGGCTGTTCTTTGTGTGACTGTGTATTGCCTTGTGCTGCCCTGTGTTGTGTTACGGCTCGTGTTGCATTACTCTGTTGTTGTTTTGACTGTGTTTTGGGACAGTGTCATAGTGCTGCACTGGATTATGGGTATTTTAACTGTTCTTGACTTGGCTGCGCGTTGCCTTTTACTGCTCTGTATGATGTTAGGTCTTGCACTGTATTGGTCTGTCATTGTCTTGGCTGTTACTTTGGACTGTCTGGGATTGTACTTATTTATTGTGAAAGTTCCATTGGTTGTTCCTTATTTGACTGCTGGGGTGGTGTGGGCGCCCCTTCGTTTTGGCGCCCCAATCATCCATGGAGTTGTTCTGAGTGGTACTTGAAGTTGGGGGATGGTTGGCAACACAGTGGGGACCTAGATATTTTGTTCCTGTGCTGATGTGACTATAAGTCAATTGGCTTACCCCATAAGTAGTGGACAGCCCAAGAGCCTTTTGACTTCTGCATGGCAGGGGCCTCCGTGCCAGGATCTCCCCTTGAGCAGGGACGCTCGATTAAGGTTCTGCTCCTCGAGATTGAGATATGCCTTGCTGCAACAGATTCTCAGTAAGTCACTAATAGCATGCAAAAACTTGTAGCCTTAGCTCAGTGATATAAAGGGTCGATGGCGCAGATACAATCCTTTAGAGGTGAACCATTGCCTAAGTCCGGGGCTAGGAATTGGATCCAGCCGCACCTAGACTCCTCTCCGAGAAGGAGTTTAGAAAGCAAGGGGGTCCTTTCCGAGCTAGGAATTGGATCCAGCCGCACCTAGACTCCTCTCCGAGAAGGAGTTTAGAAAGCAAGGGGGTCCTTTCCGAGCCTCGTGACTCAAGGGGAGGGTCTCCCAGACAGCTTGTCTGACCCTGGCCCCTAGGCAGGAAATAATCCGGGGTGCGTGGCCATATGGAATCTGGTAAAGCGCCGTCACGTGCGCTGCTGCCTTTGGAGAATCACTGTGTTGATGTTTCTGAATGTTTCACTGCTTCTCTCTTAGAAGTGAAGTTAGCCGCTCGGCCTGCCACAACAGCGTATTGCCTTGTCCAGCCCTGTATGGTGTCACGTTTGGCATTGTGTTGCCCTCTATTCGCCCGGACTGCCATCTGATCTGTTCCGGCATTGTACTGGTGTGTATTGTGGGTTTTTTAATCGGTTTTGCATTATTTGAATGCGTGTTGCCCTGTCTAGTGTTGTATCTTGCATTGTACTGCCCCGTCATTCCCTTCACTGTCACTTTAGATGTTCTGGGATTGCAGCGATCCGTATTGTGCAGGTTTTATTCGTTGTTCTGTGTTTGACCCGTGTATTGCCTTGTTACCACCTTGTATTGTGTTGCGGCTTGCGTTGTATCGCCATGTTGTTGTTCTGAGTGCCATCTGATACGTTTCGGTGTTGTACAGCCCTGCGTTATGTCTTCCATTGTATAGCTCTGTCACTGCCTCGACTGCTGTCTCACACGTTTTGGCATTGCATCGCACGGTATTGCGGGATACTTAATCAGTTATTTATTTGACCGTGTATTTCACTGTACTGCCCTGTATTGCGTTATTTCTTGCCTCGTATTGCTCTGTCATTGTCTTGACTGGCATCTCCACTTATTTTTGTTTTCTCCCGCACTGTATTGCGGTTCTCCTAATCGGTTGGTATTTAGTTGACTGCGTCTTCCGTTCTGCTCTGTCGTGTAATGTTGCATCTTGGATCGTGTCGCCCTATAGTTGTCTTGACTGCCACCCGAGACCGTGTGGGATCGTACTGCACCGTATTGTGGCGTTTTGATCGGTTGTTTATTATTCTGTATTGTGTTGTAGCAACCTGTATTGTGTTACATTGTGCGTTGTGTTGCCATGAAATAGTCTTAACTGTCCTTTTACACTCTCTGGGGTTGTACCGCACCGAACTGAGGGTGTTTTTGATCGGCTGTTCTATATTTGACTACGTATTGCTTTGTACTGCCCTGTATTTTCCCAAGTCTTGTGTCGTATTGCCCTCTCACCGTGCCGCGAGCCATCTGATGTATTCTGGCGTTGACAGGCGCTGTATTGAGAGCTTCTTAGGCTGTTGTACTCTATTTGACCGTGCATCAGTTTTGTGATCGGTCGTTCCCTATTTGACTGCGTATTGCCTTGTACTGACCTGTATAACGTTATGTCTTGCACTGCGTTGCCCTGGCATTGTCTTGACCGACATCTGAGACTGTCTGCCATTGTACTGGACTGTATTGGGAGTCTTGTAATTTGCTCTAATTTATTTGTCTGCGAATCGGGTTGTACTGCCCTGTATCCTGTAACGTGTGGCATTGTACCGCCTGTGACTGGCTTAACGGCGGCTTTAGAGATTCTGTCGTAAGACTGCACTCCGTTGTGAATTTCTCTATTGGTGATTCCGTGACGGCGTATTGCCTGGCACTGCCCCGTACTGTGTTACGCTTTACGTTGTATCGCTCTGTCATTGTCTTCAATGACATCTGACACTTGGTAACATACGATGGCACTGTATTGCCAATTTACAATTTTGCCTCTGCTGGGGCAGCTCATTCTGCTACCAGGTGTCTCCAGGGTCAGAGCTCTGCCTGTCCTTCAGTCGATTGCAGCTTTGGAGGCGGCTCAGCTCCTGGGGTGGAGACGTTATCCCATTTAGAGAACCGCAGGTAGGAAGCTGGAGGTGGCAAGACCTTGGGGACCAGGTGAGGTTTGGCAGCACGTACAGTAGAGAGCGGCCTCATGCGCCGGTTCTCTTCCGTGCGGTTTTTCAGGTGAGTCGCGTGGTAATGAGTCTTAGGGGGCGGTGAGATAGTTTAAGGGTATGGTTTTCTCTCTTCCAGGCATGGCGCGTTATCCTGGAATCCCTGGCTGTATTGAAGACGGAACTTTCTTGTTTGTGGTTTTTTTTTTCCCCACTAGCTTTGCTGTATCCCAGGTAAGATGCCAATAGAATCTGTCTCAATCGGGCAGGTGATGAGATCACTTTGCAGGGACTGGGTGTGCGTCTTGTCTGCAGCCGTAGATGGAGTTTCCACATTTCTCAGGAAAGCAGCAGGGCCATAAAGCATAACGTATTTCAGGATGTGGGGTACCTTGTCACCTTCCCCCATGGTGCTCAGGGTTTTGCCGTGTCCCTGGAGCCTTTGCGGCTTGCGGCAGGCCCCTGGTGTAGGTCGGGTCAGGGCTTCGCTGACTCTGTGGGTCTGCAGCAGAGCCCGGAGTCCGTGGGAAGACAGAAGATGGGAGGTGGTGGCGGACGCAGGGAGAGGCTGGGAAGAGTGGCTCCCGAGAAGCGTCCAACGCCCGGTGTTCGGGCTGGCAAATAAAGGGTGGGAGCTGTGGGGAAGAAGTGGGGCTCCTTCCCTGGCAGCTCAGGGAGAAGAGAAGGGGTTTCTAAAGCTTTGCCACTGGGGGAGGGCTAGGAAAGGGAGCCGGGTTCATGAGTCGTCCTTGGACAGGTTTTGCAGATGGGTTCGGGTGTCGTCGCAGCCTGGTGTGCTCTAGGCTCTCGCACTTGAGGCAAGACAGATAGTATCGAGGAGGAGCACGGGACTGGTGGGTTGGCAGTAGCGCGGTGGTAATGCTGTGTTTCTTGGTATCTTAGGTGCCGTAAATAACTGTTGCCGCAGTGTCAGACGCTGGAATTGGCGCTGAGCGGGCGAGCAGAATGCCTCGGCGTTCATGAGGCTGAGGGTGTTGTGGAAGAGGTTGGCATCTCCTCTCAGGATGCTTATTGCTGGTGCTGTGGCTGCTTTTGGGATAACTTTTTTTTCTTTTCCTTTTGCAGAGGAAGAGGAGGAAGCTGGTGACCACAGGAACGTACTGGATGGCTGTTTTCTGTGGACTGCCTCAAGGATGGATTCGGACACCTGGCCCTCCAAAAGCTAAGTTGAGAGACTGGCGCTCGAGAGGGGACGAGGTTGAGAATTGCAAAAAGGTGTCTTTGAAGTTGGCGTAGGGGAGAGGTTTGTCCTGGAGCGCAGTCTCCTTTAGGCACGTAAGGGATGCGGCTTACTGTTCGGCATTCCCGGGCAGGGCGGTTCCAGCCTGTGTGTGTTGTCGTGTCTTTCGTGTGGTCCGTGTTCTGTGTCTTAGACCTTTCTCGGGTCTCGAGGTCATCTTTAAGCTCCAGGAGCACGGCATGGCGCCTCAGGCACCATCCCTAGGGTCTCGAACACCTGCACCCGTGGGCATAGCACCATTCGGCTGCTGGTCTTCTTGCGTTAGAAGCTTAAAGCTTGCATCGGTCTTGCGTCTTGGAAGTTTCCGGATGGCCCGCGTCTACAACTGGGACTTCTTCCCTATGTCATTACGTTCTTAGGTCTTGAAGCCAGGCTTCCCCCGCATACATCTTATCAGTCTTGACAGTCCCTTCTTATCGCAGACAATGATGTCCTACACTCTGTTTCAGGGGCTTCCATAGAGCCTCTTCGCATCACCACCACGGTCTCCAGGTCGTCTTGCCCGACGGTGACTTCCGTCTGGGTGTCATCCTTCTTGCTGAGAGTTTTCTCTCATCCTTGAGGCGCGTGGTTTTTAGCGTTCTGTGTAGTGTCGGTCTGTGCTTGTGTGTGTGTCTGGCTCGGAGCCCCCCTGCCCGGGTGTGTAGAGTCCAGGGCAGGCAGAGTAGTGACGGGAGTCTACGGTTAATACGTGGATCTGTGGAGACCGAGGCAAAGGTTGGGTAGTCGTCTGGAATTAATTGGCTCTCAGTAGGTTGGGTGCGGGGGTGTTTCATTAGTGGGTGTTGGCATAAGCAGAGCCAAGTCGGAGAGGCTGTTCACAGCCAGTGAAGGACGCAGTATCTCAAAGACGTTCGGGCTGCTTTGTGTGGGGTGTAATGTTTGTGGGCTTTTTCTGTGGTGTTTTTTTTTTTTGACGGCAGGCTGTAGTTGGATCTAATTGAACAGTGTTCCGAAGTAGAAACAAGACCTTTGGAATTAAGCTATCGCTCTGCCATCAGGGTAATGCTTGATTTTTTTTTTTTCTCTCTTTTTAGATGCCGAGAGACGAGATGTGCAGGGTGACGCAGGGGAGCCGAGAGGAGCGCTGTACGGAGGTGGCTCGGCATGTGGCGTTAGAGGGAAGATGTGACTGGCGCCTCTATGAATACAATTGGGTGCTTTTTTTTCTCATGTGAACGAAGACAGAAGATAGGAGTCGATGGTGTGGTGGTTTGGCAGAAGCGCAGTGGTAATGTTGTGTTTCTTGGTCTCTTAGGTGCTGTGAATAACTATCATTGCAGCCTTGGACTCTGGAATCGGCGCGGAGCGGGCGAGCAGAACGCCATGGCCTTCGGGAGGCTGAGGGTGTCGTGGAAGAGGTTGGCGTGCAATGATAGTTATGATAGTGCAATGCCTTGTACCGCCCTCTATTGCGTTACGTCTCGCGTTATATTGCCCCGTCGTAGCCTTGACTGCCTTCTGATCTGTTTGGGCCTCGTACCACACTGTATTGCGGGTTTTTTTTAATCGGTTGTTCTTCATTTGGGGTTGTTCTTCGTTTGGCTTTCTAATGCCTTGTACCACCCTGTATCGTGTAACATCTCGCATTATATTGCCCCGTCATAGTCTTGACTGCCTTCTGATCTACTCTGGCCTCGCACCGCACTGTATTGTGTGGTTTTTAATGGGTTCTTCTTTATTTGCCTGTGTAATGCCTTGTACTGCCCTGTATTGTGTTACTTCTCGCGTTATAGTGCGCTGTCATTGTCTTGACTGCCTTCTGATCTTTTCTGGTATTACAGTTGAACGTATGCTGGGTTTCTTAATGGGTTGTTCATTTGGCTGCATGTTGCCTTGGTATGGTGTTGCATCTTGCATTGTATTGCCCTGTCACTGTCTCGACGGTCGTTTTACACCTTCCGTCCTAGGACCGCGCTGTGTTGTGAGTTCTTTCATGGGGTCGTTGTTTCCTTGACTGTGTCGCCTGGTAGGGCCCCGTATCGCATTACTTAAGGAGAAGGAGCTTAGAAAGCAAGGGGGTCCTTTCCGAGCCTCGTGACTCAAGGGGAGGGTCTCCCTGACAGCTCATCTGACCCTGGCCCCAAGGCAGTAAATGACCTGGGGTGCGTGGCCGTGCAGTCTGGTAAAGTGCCATCACGTGCGCTGCTACCTTTGGTGAATCACTGTTGTTATGTTTGTAAATGTTTCTCTGCCTCTCTCTTAGGAGTGAATTTTATCACTGCACCCGCCACAACTGCATATGGCCTGTGTTACGTCTTGCGTTGTATTGCCCCGTCGTCTTGACGGTCACGTTAGAGAATCTGTCCTAGGTCTGGACTGTAGTGTGATGTCTCTCATGGGTTCTGATGTGGCTGCGTATTGCCTTGTCCGGCCCCGTGTGGTGTTACGTCTTCCATTGTATTGCTCTGTTGTTGTCTTGTCATCTGATCTATTCTGCCGTTGTAGGCCACCATACTGCCACTTCCTTCATCAGCTGTTTTTTATGAGCCACATAAAGGGTTGACGGCACAGACATAATCCTTTAGAGGTGAACCGTTGCCCAAGTCCGGGGCTAGGAATTGGATCCAGCCGCACCTAGACTCCTCTCGGAGAAGGAGTTTAGAAAGCAAGGGGGTCCTTTCCGAGCTAGGAATTGGATCCAGCCGCACCTAGACTCCTCTCGGAGAAGGAGTTTAGAAAGCAAGGGGGTCCTTTCCAAGCCTCGTGACTCAAGGGGAGGGTCTCCCAGACAGCTCGTCTGACCCTGGCCCCTAGGCAGGAAATAATCCAGGGTACGTGGCCACGGAACCTGATAAAGCGCTGTCACGTGCGCTGCTGCCTTTGGAGAATCACTGTGTTGATGTTTCTGAATGTTTCTCTACTTTTCTCTTAGGAGTGAAGTGAATCGCTCCACCCGCCACAACTGCATCTTGCCTTGTCCAGCCCCGTATTGGGTTGCCTCTCGCCTTGTATTGCCCTGTCCTTCTTTTGGTTGCCATCTGACCCAGGGTGTCAGAGTAGTGCACTGCACTGTGAAATTTTTGACTGTCTGTTATTTATTTGACTGAGTGTTGCCTTGTACTGCCTTGTGTACTGCGACGTAGTGCTTTGTATTGCCCTGTAATTGCCTTGACTGCCATCCGAGACGTTTTGAGATCGTACGGCAGCGTAGTGCGGGTTTTCTGGTCAGCTGTTCTTTATTTGACTGCGTACTGCCTTGCGCTGCCCTGCGCGGTGTTCCGTCTCGCGTTGTCATTGTCTCGACCGACATGTGGGATTGTTTGCCATTGTACTGCAGTGTGGTTTGGGTATCGTAGTTTACTGTTCTTCATTTGACTGCGTATTGCCTTGTACTGACCTGTATAACGTTATGTCTTGCACTGCGTTGCCCTGGCATTGTCTTGACCGACATCTGAGACTGTCTGGCATTGTACTGGACTGTATTGGGAGTCTTGTAATTTGCTCTAATGTATTGGTCTGCGAATCGGGTTGTACTGCCCTGTATCCTGTAACGTGTGGCATTGTACCGCCTGTGACTGGCTTAATGGCGGCTTTAGAGATTCTGTCGTAAGACTGCACTCCGTTGTGAATTTCTCTATTGGTGATTCTGTGACAGCGTATTGCCTGGCACTGCCCCGTACTGTGTTACGCTTTACGTTGTATCGCTCTGTCATTGTCTTCAATGAGATGTGACACTTATTAACATACGATGGCACTGTCCATTGGCTATTCTTTATTTGAGCATGTATTGATGGGTAGCGCTCTGCATAATGTCAAGTGGTGCACGGTCTTGACGTTAAAATAGAAATTCTATAGGCTGGTGTAGTGCCAAGTGGGAAAGGGTGGTTGTGAGATTCTAAAGGCAGCAGGAAAGCCCCCAGCCCCACGTGGCGCCGCCGCGCCAGCCTGCGAAGCATTTTCCGGTAGGGCCGCGGCTCTGGCCACAGCTCCCACGCCCGAAGAGCCAGGAGGGAAAGCCGTGCCTCATTGGAAAGCTCTTTGGCAGCCGCTCGCGTGGCCCCACAGCCCGTGGGGCTGCGGGCTTTCCGGCAGCCGTCAGCCTCGGCGCCACCGGCGCCCACCTGGCGCCGCCGCGCCAGCCTGCGAAGCATTTTCCGGTAGGGCCGCGGCTCTGGCCACAGCTCCCACGCCCAAAGAGCCAGGAGGGAAAGCCGTGCCTCGTTGGAAAGCTCTTTGGCAGCCGCTCGCGTGGCCCCACAGCCCGTGGGGCTGCGGGCTTTGCGGCGGCCGTCAGCCTCGGCGCCACCGGCGCCCACCTGGCGCCGCCGTGCCAGCCCCCGACGCATTTTCCGGTAGGGCCGCGTCTCTGGCCACAGCTCCCACGCCCGAAGAGCCAGGAGGGAAAGCCGTTCCTCGTTGGAAAGCTCTTCGGCAGCCGCTTGCGTGGCCCCACAGCCCGTGGGGCTGCGGGCTTTGCGGCGGCCGTCAGCCTCGGCGCCACCGGCGCCCACGTGGCGCCGCCGCGCCAGCCCCCGAAGCATTTTCCGATAGGGCCGCGGCTCTGGCCACGGCTCCCACGCCCGAAGAGCCAGGAGGGAAAGCCGTGCCTCGTTGGAAAGCTCTTTGGCAGCCGCTCACGTGGCCCCACAGCCCGTGGGGCTGCGGGCTTTGCGGCGGCCGTCAGCCTCAGCGCCACCGACGCCTACGTAACGCTGCCGCGCCAGCCTGTGAATCATTTTCCGGTAGGGCCGCGTCTCTGGCCACAGCTCCCACGCCCGAAGAGCCAGGAGGGAAAGCCGTGCCTCGTTGGAAAGCCCTTTGGCAGCCGCTCGCGTGGCTTCACAGCCCGTGGGGCTGCGGGCTTTGCGGCGGCCGTCAGCCTCGGCGCCACCGGCGCCCACCTGGCGCCGCCGCGCCAGCCCCCGAAGCATTTTCCGGTAGGGCCGCGGCTCTGGCCACAGCTCCCACGCCCGAAGAGCCAGGAGGGAAAGCCGTGCCTCGTTGGAAAGCTCTTTGGCAGCCGCTCGCGTGGCCCCACAGCCCGTGGGGCTGCGGGCTTTGCGGCGGCCGTCAGCCTCGGTGCCACCGGCGCCCACCTGGCGCCGCCACGACAGCCCCAAAAGCATTTTCCGGTAGGGCCGCGGCTCTGGCCACAGCTCCCACGCCCGAAGAGCCAGGAGGGAAAGCCGTGCCTCGTTGGAAAGCTCTTTGGCAGCCGCTCGCGTGGCCCCACAGCCCGTGGGGCTGCGGGCTTTCCGGCGGCCGTCAGCCTCGGCGCCACCGGCGCCCACCTGGCGCCGCCGCGCCAGCCCCCGAAGCATTTTCCGGTAGGGCCGCGTCTCTGCCACAGCTCCCACGCCCGAAGAGCCAGGAGGGAAAGCCGTGCCTTGTTGGAAAGCTCTTTGGCAGCCGCTCGCGTGGCCCCACAGCCCGTGGGGCTGCGGGCTTTGCGGCGGCCGTCAGCCTCGGCGCCACCGGCGCCCACCTGGCGCCGCCGCGCAAGCCCCCGAAGCATTTTCCGGTAGGGCCGCGGCTCTGGCCACAGCTCCCACGCCCGAAGAGCCAGGAGGGAAAGCCGTGCCTCGTTGGAAAGCTCTTTGGCAGCCGCTCGCGTGGCCCCACAGCCCGTGGGGCTGCGGGCTTTCCGGCGGCCGTCAGCCTCGGCGCCACCGGCGCCCACCTGGCGCCGCCGAGCCAGCCTGCGAAGCATTTTCCGGTAGGGCCGCGTCTCTGGCCACAGCTCCCACGCCCGAAGAGCCAGGAGGGAAAGCCGTGCCTCGTTGGAAAGCTCTTTGGCAGCCGCTCGCGTGGCCCCACAGCCCGTGGGGCTGCGGGCTTTGCGGCGGCCGTCAGCCTCGGCGCCACCGGCGCCCACCTGGCGCCGCCGCCCAAGCCCCCGAAGCATTTTCCGGTAGGGCCGCGGCTCTGGCCACAGCTCCCACGCCTGAAGAGCCAGGAGGGAAAGCCGTGCCTCGTTGGAAAGCTCTTTGGCAGCCGCTCGCGTGGCCCCACAGCCCGTGGGGCTGCGGGCTTTCCGGCGGCCGTCAGCCTCGGCGCCACCGGCGCCCACCTGGCACCGCCGCGCCAGCCCCCAAAGCATTTTCCGGTAGGGCCGCGTCTCTGGCCACAGCTCCCACGCCCGAAGAGCCAGGAGGGAAAGCCGTGCCTCGTTGGAAAGCTCTTTGGCAGCCGCTCGCGTGGCCCCACAGCCCGTGGGGCTGCGGGCTTTGCGGCGGCCGTCAGCCTCGGCGCCACCGGCGCCCACCTGGCGCCGCCGCGCCAGCCCCCGAAGCATTTTCCGGTAGGGCCGCGTCTCTGGCCACAGCTCCCACGCCCGAAGAGCCAGGAGGGAAAGCCGTGCCTCGTTGGAAAGCTCTTTGGCAGCCGCTCGCGTGGCCCCACAGCCCGTGGGGCTGCGGGCTTTGCAGCGGCCGTCAGCCTCGGCGCCACCGGCGCCCACGTGGCGCCGCCGCGCCAGCCTGCGAAGCATTTTCCGGTAGGGCCGCGGCTCTGGCCACAGCTCCCACGCCCGAAGAGCCAGGAGGGAAAGCCGTGCCTCGTTGGAAAGCTCTTTGGCAGCCGCTCGCGTGGCCCCACAGCCCGTGGGGCTGCGGGCTTTGCGGCGGCCGTCAGCCTCGGCGCCACCGGCGCCCACCTGGCGCCGCCACGACAGCCCCAAAAGCATTTTCCAGTAGGGCCGCGTCTCTGGCCACAGCTCCCACGCCCGAAGAGCCAGGAGGGAAAGCCGTGCCTCGTTGGAAAGCTCTTTGGCAGCCGCTTGCGTGGCCCCACACCCCGTGGGGCTGCGGGCTTTGCAGCGGCCGTCAGCCTCGGCGCCACCGGCGCCCACGTGGCGCCGCCGCGCCAGCCCCCGAAGCATTTTCCGGTAGGGCCGCGTCTCTGGCCACAGCTCCCACGCCCGAAGAGCCAGGAGGGAAAGCCGTGCCTCGTTGGAAAGCTCTTTGGCAGCCGCTCGCGTGGCCCCACAGCCCGTGGGGCTGCGGGCTTTGCGGCAGCCGTCAGCCTCGGTGCCACCGGCGCCCACCTGGCGCCGCCGCGCCAGCCTGCGAAGCAATTTCCGGTAGGGCTGCGGCTCTGGCCACAGCTCCCACGCCCGAAGAGTCAGGAGGGAAAGCCGTGCCTCGTTGGAAAGCTCTTTGGCAGCCGCTCGCGTGGCCCCACAGCCCGTGGGGCTGCGGGCTTTGCGGCGGCCGTCAGCCTCGGCGCCACCGGCGCCTATGTGGCGCCGCCGAGGCAGCCTGCGAAGCATTTTCCGGTAGGGCCGCGTCTCTGGCCACAGCTCCCACGCCCGAAGAGCCAGGAGGGAAAGCCGTGCCTCATTGGAAAGCTCTTTGGCAGCCGCTCGCGTGGCCCCACAGCCCGTGGGGCTGCGGGCTTTCCGGCGGCCGTCAGCCTCGGCGCCACCGGCGCCCACCTGGCGCCGCCGCGCCAAGCTGCGAAGCATTTTCCGGTAGGGCCGCGTCTCTGGCCACAGCTCCTACGCCCGAAGAGCCAGGAGGGAAAGCCGTGCCTCGTTGGAAAGCTCTTTGGCAGCCGCTCGCGTGGCCCCACAGCCCGTGGGGCTGCGGGCTTTGCGGCGGCCGTCAGCCTCGGCGCCACCGGCGCCCACCTGGCGCCGCTGAGCCAGCCTGCGAAGCATTTTCCGGTAGGGCCGCGTCTCTGGCCACAGCTCCCACGCCCGAAGAGCCAGGAGGGAAAGCCGTGCCTCCTTGGAAAGCTCTTTGGCAGCCGCTCGCGTGGCCCCACAGCCCGTGGGGCTGCGGGCTTTGCGGCGGCCGTCAGCCTCGGCGCCACCGGCGCCCACCTGGCGCCGCCACGACAGCCCCAAAAGCATTTTCCGGTAGGTCCGCGGCTCTGGCCACAGCTCCCACGCCCGAAGAGCCAGGAGGGAAAGCCGTGCCTCGTTGGAAAGCTCTTTGGCAGCCGCTCGCGTGGCCCCACAGCCCGTGGGGCTGCGGGCTTTGCGGCAGCCGTCAGCCTCGGCGCCACCGGCGCCCACCTGGCGACGCCGCGCCAGCCCCCGAAGCATTTTCCGGTAGGGCCGCGTCTCTGGCCACAGCTCCCACGCCCGAAGAGCCAGGAGGGAAAGCCGTGCCTCGTTGGAAAGCTCTTTGGCAGCCGCTCGCGTGGCCCCACAGCCCGTGGGGCTGCGGGCTTTGCGGCGGCCGTCAGCCTCGGCGCCACCGGCGCCCACCTGGCACCACCGCGCTAGCCTGCGAAGCATTTTCCGGTAGGGCCGCGGCTCTGGCCACAGCTCCCACGCCCGAAGAGCCAGGAGGGAAAGCCCTGCCTCGTTGTAAAGCTCTTTGGCAGCCGCTCGCGTGGCCCCACAGCCCGTGGGGCTGCGGGCTTTGCAGCGGCCGTCAGCCTCGGCGCCACCGGCGCCCACCTGGCGCCGCCGAGCCAGCCTGCGAAGCATTTTCCGGTAGGGCCGCGGCTCTGGCCACAGCTCCCACGCCCGAAGAGCCAGGAGGGAAAGCCGTGCCTCCTTGGAAAGCTCTTTGGCAGCCGCTCGCGTGGCCCCACAGCCCGTGGGGCTGCGGGCTTTGCGGCGGCCGTCAGCCTCGGCGCCACCGGCGCCCACATGGCGCCGCCACGACAGCCCCAAAAGCATTTTCCAGTAGGGCCGCGGCTCTGGCCACAGCTCCCACGCCCGAAGAGCCAGGAGGGAAAGCCGTGCCTCGTTGGAAAGCTCTTTGGCAGCCGCTCGCGTGGCCCCACACCCCGTGGGGCTGCGGGCTTTCCAGCGGCCGTCAGCCTCGGCGCCACCGGCGCCCACGTGGCGCCGCCGCGCCAGCCCCCGAAGCATTTTCCAGTAGGGCCGCGTCTCTGGCCACAGCTCCCACGCCCGAAGAGCCAGGAGGGAAAGCCGTGCCTCGTTGGAAAGCTCTTTGGCAGCCGCTCGCGTGGCCCCACAGCCCGTGGGGCTGCGGGCTTTGCGGCAGCCGTCAGCCTCGGTGCCACCGGCGCCCACCTGGCGCCGCCGCGCCAGCCTGCGAAGCAATTTCCGGTAGGGCTGCGGCTCTGGCCACAGCTCCCACGCCCGAAGAGTCAGGAGGGAAAGCCGTGCCTCGTTGGAAAGCTCTTTGGCAGCCGCTCGCGTGGCCCCACAGCCCGTGGGGCTGCGGGCTTTGCGGCGGCCGTCAGCCTCGGCGCCACCGGCGCCTATGTGGCGCCGACGAGGCAGCCTGCGAAGCATTTTCCGGTAGGGCCGCGTCTCTGGCCACAGCTCCCACGCCCGAAGAGCCAGGAGGGAAAGCCGTGCCTCGTTGGAAAGCTCTTTGGCAGCCGCTCGCGTGGCCCCACAGCCCGTGGGGCTGCGGGCTTTGCGGCAGCCGTCAGCCTCGGCGCCACCGGCGCCCACCTGGCGCCGCCGCGCCAAGCTGCGAAGCATTTTCCGGTAGGGCCGCGTCTCTGGCCACAGCTCCTACGCCCGAAGAGCCAGGAGGGAAAGCCGTGCCTCGTTGGAAAGCTCTTTGGCAGCCGCTCGCGTGGCCCCACAGCCCGTGGGGCTGCGGGCTTTCCGGCGGCCGTCAGCCTCGGCGCCACCGGCGCCCACCTGGCGCCGCCGAGCCAGCCTGCGAAGCATTTTCCGGTAGGGCCGCGGCTCTGGCCACAGCTCCCACGCCCGAAGAGCCAGGAGGGAAAGCCGTGCCTCATTGGAAAGCTCTTTGGCAGCCACTCGCGTGGCCCCACAGCCCGTGGGGCTGCGGGCTTTGAGGCGGCCGTAAGCCTCGGCGCCACCGGCACCCACCTGGCGCCGCCGCGCCAGCCTCCGAAGCATTTTCCGGTAGGGCCGCGGCTCTGGCCACAGCTCCCACGCCCGAAGAGCCAGGAGGGAAAGCCGTGCCTCATTGGAAAGCTCTTTGGCAGCCGCTCGCGTGGCCCCACAGCCCGTGGGGCTGCGGGCTTTGCGGCGGCCGTCAGCCTCGGCGCCACCGGCGCCCACCTGGCGCCGCCGCGCCAGCCCCCTAAGCATTTTCCGGTAGGGCCGCGGCTCTGGCCACAGCTCCCACGCCCGAAGAGCCAGGAGGGAAAGCCGTGCCTCGTTGGAAAGCTCTTTGGCAGCCGCTTGCGTGGCCCCACAGCCCGTGGGGCTGCGGGCTTTGCGGCGGCCGTCAGCCTCGGCGCCACCGGCGCCCACCTGGCACCGCCGCGCCAGCCTGCGAAGCATTTTCCGGTAGGGCCGCGGCTCTGGCCACAGCTCCCACGCCCGAAGAGCCAGGAGGGAAAGCCGTGCCTCGTTGGAAAGCTCTTTGGCAGCCGCTCGCGTGGCCCCACAGCCCGTGGGGCTGCGGGCTTTGCGGCGGCCGTCAGCCTCGGCGCCACCGGCGCCCACCTGGCGCCGCCGCGCCAGCCCCCGAAGCATTTTCCGGTAGGGCCGCGGCTCTGGCCACAGCTCCCACGCCCGAAGAGCCAGGAGGGAAAGCCGTGCCTCGTTGGAAAGCTCTTTGGCAGCCGCTCGCGTGGCCCCACAGCCCGTGGGGCTGCGGGCTTTGCGGCGGCCGTCAGCCTCGGCGCCACCGGCGCCCACCTGGCGCCGCCGAGCCAGCCCCCGAAGCATTTTCCGGTAGGGCCGCGTCTCTGGCCACAGCTCCCACGCCCGAAGAGCCAGGAGGGAAAGCCGTGCCTCGTTGGAAAGCTCTTTGGCAGCCGCTCGCGTGGCCCCACAGCCCGTGGGGCTGCGGGCTTTCCGGCGGCCGTCAGCCTCGGCGCCACCGGCGCCTATGTGGCGCCGCCGCGCCAGCCCCCGAAGCATTTTCCGGTAGGGCCGCGTCTCTGGCCACAGCTCCCACGCCCGAAGAGCCAGGAGGGAAAGCCGTGCCTCGTTGGAAAGCTCTTTGGTAGCCGCTCGTGTGGCCCCACAGCCCGTGGGGCTGCGGGCTTTGCGGCGGCCATCAGCCATGGCACCACCGGCGCCCACGTGGCACCGCCGCGCCAGCCCCCGAAGCATTTTCCGGTAGGGCCGCGTCTCTGGCCACAGCTCCCACGCCCGAAGAGCCAGGAGGGAAAGCCGTGCCTCGTTGGAAAGCTCTTTGGCAGCCGCTCGCGTGGCCCCACAGCCCGTGGGGCTGCGGACCTTGCGGCGGCCGTCAGCCTCGGCGCCACCGGCGCCCACGTGGCGCCGCCGCGCCAGCCTGCGAAGCATTTTCCGGTAGGGCCTGATCTCTGGCCACCGCTCCCACGCCCAAAGAGCCAGGAGGGAAAGCCGTGCCTCGTTGGAAAGCCCTTTGGTAGCCGCTCGCGTGGCCCCACAGCCCGTGGGGCTGCGGGCTTTGCGGCGGCCGTCAGCCTCGGCGCCACCGGCGCCCACCTGGCACCGCCGCGATAGCCTGCGAAGCATTTTCCGGTAGGGCCGCGTCTCTGGCCAAAGCTCCCACACCCGAAGAGCGAGGAGGGAAAGCCATGCCTCGTTGGAAAGCTCTTTGGCAGCCGCTCGCGTGGCCCCACAGCCATTGGGGCTGCGGGCTTTGCGGCGGCCGTCAGCCTCGGCGCCACCGGCGCTCACCTGGCGCCGCCACGACAGCCCCAAAAGCATTTTCCGGTAGGGCCGCGTCTCTGGCCACAGCTCCCACGCCCGAAGAGCCAGGAGGGAAAGCCGTGCCTCGTTGGAAAGCTCTTTGGCAGCCGCTCGCGTGGCCCCACAGCCCGTGGGGCTGCGGGCTTTGAGGCGGCCGTAAGCCTCGGCGCCACCGGCACCCACCTGGCGCCGCCGCGCCAGCCTCCGAAGCATTTTCCGGTAGGGCCGCGGCTCTGGCCACAGCTCCCACGCCCGAAGAGCCAGGAGGGAAAGCCGTGCCTCGTTGGAAAGCTTTTTGGCAGCCGCTCGCGTGGCCCCACAGCCCGTGGGGCTGCGGGCTTTGCGGCGGCCGTCAGCCTCGTCGCCACCGGCGCCCACCTGGCGCCGCCGCGCCAGCCCCCTAAGCATTTTCCGGTAGGGCCGCGGCTCTGGCCACAGCTCCCACGCCCGAAGAGCCAGGAGGGAAAGCCGTGCCTCGTTGGAAAGCTCTTTGGCAGCCGCTTGCGTGGCCCCACAGCCCGTGGGGCTGCGGGCTTTGCAGCGGCCGTCAGCCTCGGCGCCACCGGCGCCCACCTGGCACCGCCGCGCCAGCCTGCGAAGCATTTTCCGGTAGGGCCGCGGCTCTGGCCACAGCTCCCACGCCCGAAGAGCCAGGAGGGAAAGCCGTGCCTCGTTGGAAAGCTCTTTGGCAGCCGCTCGCGTGGCCCCACAGCCCGTGGGGCTGCGGGCTTTGCGGCGGCCGTCAGCCTCGGCGCCACCGGCGCCCACCTGGCGCCGCCGCGCCAGCCCCCTAAGCATTTTCCGGTAGGGCCGCGGCTCTGGCCACAGCTCCCACGCCCGAAGAGCCAGGAGGGAAAGCCGTGCCTCGTTGGAAAGCTCTTTGGCAGCCGCTCGCGTGGCCCCACAGCCCGTGGGGCTGCGGGCTTTGCGGCGGCCGTCAGCCTCGGCGCCACCGGCGCCCACCTGGCGCCGCCGAGCCAGCCCCCGAAGCATTTTCCGGTAGGGCCGCGTCTCTGGCCACAGCTCCCACGCCCGAAGAGCCAGGAGGGAAAGCCGTGCCTCGTTGGAAAGCTCTTTGGCAGCCGCTCGCGTGGCCCCACAGCCCGTGGGGCTGCGGGCTTTCCGGCGGCCGTCAGCCTCGGCGCCACCGGCGCCTATGTGGCGCCGCCGCGCCAGCCCCCGAAGCATTTTCCGGTAGGGCCGCGTCTCTGGCCACAGCTCCCACGCCCGAAGAGCCAGGAGGGAAAGCCGTGCCTCGTTGGAAAGCTCTTTGGTAGCCGCTCGCGTGGCCCCACAGCCCGTGGGGCTGCGGGCTTTGCGGCGGCCATCAGCCATGGCACCACCGGCGCCCACGTGGCACCGCCGCGCCAGCCCCCGAAGCATTTTCCGGTAGGGCCGCGTCTCTGGCCACAGCTCCCACGCCCGAAGAGCCAGGAGGGAAAGCCGTGCCTCGTTGGAAAGCTCTTTGGCAGCCGCTCGCGTGGCCCCACAGCCCGTGGGGCTGCGGGCTTTGCGGCGGCCGTCAGCGTCGGCGCCGCCGCGCCAGCCCCCGAAGCATTTTCCGGTAGGGCCGCGTCTCTGGCCACAGCTCCCATGCCCGAAGAGCCAGGAGGGAAAGCCGTGCCTCGTTGGAAAGCTCTTTGGTAGCCGCTCGCGTGGCCCCACAGCCCGTGGGGCTGCGGGCTTTGCGGCGGCCATCAGCCATGGCACCACCGGCGCCCACGTGGCACCGCCGCGCCAGCCCCCGAAGCATTTTCCGGTAGGGCCGCGTCTCTGGCCACAGCTCCCACGCCCGAAGAGCCAGGAGGGAAAGCCGTGCCTCGTTGGAAAGCTCTTTGGCAGCCGCTCGCGTGGCCCCACAGCCCGTGGGGCTGCGGGCTTTGCGGCGGCCGTCAGCGTCGGCGCCGCCGCGCCAGCCCCCGAAGCATTTTCCAGTAGGGCCGCGTCTCTGGCCACAGCTCCCATGCCCGAAGAGCCAGGAGGGAAAGCCGTGCCTCGTTGGAAAGCTCTTTGGCAGCCGCTCGCGTGGCCCCACAGCCCGTGGGGCTGCGGGCTTTCCGGCGGCCATCAGCCTCGGCGCCACCGGCGCCCACCTGGCGCCGCTGCGCCAGCCCCCGAAGCATTTTCCAGTAGGGCCGCGGCTCTGGCCACAGCTCCCACGCCCGAAGAGCCAGGACGGAAAGCCGTGCCTCGTTGGAAAGCTCTTTGGCAGCCGCTCGCGTGGCCCCACAGCCCGTGGGGCTGCGGGCTTTGCGGCGGCCGTCAGCCTCGGCGCCATCGGCGCCCACCTGGCGCCGCCGCGCCAGCCCCCGAAGCATTTTCCGGTAGGGCCGCGTCTCTGGCCACAGCTCCCACGCCCGAAGAGCCAGGAGGGAAAGCCGTGCCTCGTTGGAAAGCTCTTTGGCAGCCGCTCGCGTGGCCCCACAGCCCGTGAGGCTGCGGGCTTTGCGGCGGCCGTCAGCCTCGGCGCCACCGACGCCCACCTGGCGCCGCCGAGCCAGCCCCCGAAGCATTTTCCGGTAGGGCCGCGTCTCTGGCCACAGCTCCCACGCCCGAAGAGCCAGGAGGGAAAGCCGTGCCTCGTTGGAAAGCTCTTTGGCAGCCGCTCGCGTGGCCCCACAGCCCGTGGAGGTGCGGGCTTTCCGGCGGCCGTCAGCCTCGGCGCCACCGGCGCCTATGTGGCGCCGCCGCGCCAGCCCCCGAAGCATTTTCCGGTAGGGCCGCGTCTCTGGCCACAGCTCCCACGCCCGAAGAGCCAGGAGGGAAAGCCGTGCCTCGTTGGAAAGCTCTTTGGTAGCCGCTCGCGTGGCCCCACAGCCCGTGGGGCTGCGGGCTTTGCGGCGGCCATCAGCCATGGCACCACCGGCGCCCACGTGGCACCGCCGCGCCAGCCCCCGAAGCATTTTCCGGTAGGGCCGCGTCTCTGGCCACAGCTCCCACGCCCGAAGAGCCAGGAGGGAAAGCCGTGCCTCGTTGGAAAGCTCTTTGGCAGCCGCTCGCGTGGCCCCACAGCCCGTGGGGCTGCGGACCTTGCGGCGGCCGTCAGCCTCGGCGCCACCGGCGCCCACCTGGCGCCGCCGCGCCAGCCTGCGAAGCATTTTCCGGTAGGGCCTGATCTCTGGCCACCGCTCCCACGCCCAAAGAGCCAGGAGGGAAAGCCGTGCCTCGTTGGAAAGCCCTTTGGTAGCCGCTCGCGTGGCCCCACAGCCCGTGGGGCTGCGGGCTTTGCGGCGGCCGTCAGCCTCGGCGCCACCGGCGCCCACCTGGCGCCGCCGCGATAGCCTGCGAAGCATTTTCCGGTACGGCCGCGTCTCTGGCCAAAGCTCCCACACCCGAAGAGCGAGGAGGGAAAGCCATGCCTCGTTGGAAAGCTCTTTGGCAGCCGCTCGCGTGGCCCCACAGCCCGTGGGGCTGCGGGCTTTGCGGCGGCCGTCAGCCTCGGCGCCACCGGCGCTCACCTGGCGCCGCCACGACAGCCCCAAAAGCATTTTCCGGTAGGGCCGCGTCTCTGGCCACAGCTCCCACGCCCGAACAGCCAGGAGGGAAAGCCGTGCCTCGTTGGAAAGCTCTTTGGCAGCCGCTCGCGTGGCCCCACAGCCCGTGGGGCTGCGGGCTTTGCGGCGGCCGTCAGCCTCGGCGCCACCGGCGCCCACGTGGCGCCGCCGAGCCAGCCTGCGAAGCATTTTCCGGTAGGGCCGCGGCTCTGGCCACAGCTCCCACGCCCGAAGAGCCAGGAGGGAAAGCCGTGCCTCATTGGAAAGCTCTTTGGCAGCCGCTCGCGTGGCCCCACAGCCCGTGGGGCTGCGGGCTTTGCGGCGGCCGTAAGCCTCGGCGCCACCGGCGCTCACCTGGCGCCGCCACGACAGCCCCAAAAGCATTTTCCGGTAGGGCCGCGTCTCTGGCCACAGCTCCCACGCCCGAAGAGCCAGGAGGGAAAGCCGTGCCTCGTTGGAAAGCTCTTTGGCAGCCGCTCGCGTGGCCCCACAGCCCGTGGGGCTGCGGGCTTTGCGGCGGCCGTCAGCCTCGGCGCCACCGGCGCCCACGTGGCGCCGCCGAGCCAGCCTGCGAAGCATTTTCCGGTAGGGCCGCGTCTCTGGCCACAGCTCCCACGCCCGAAGAGCCAGGAGGGAAAGCCGTGCCTCGTTGGAAAGCTCTTTGGCAGCCGCTCGCGTGGCCCCACAGCCCGTGGGGCTGCGGGCTTTGCGGCGGCCGTCAGCCTCGGCGCCACCGGCGCTCACCTGGCGCCGCCACGACAGCCCCCGAAGCATTTTCTGGTAGGGCCGCGTCTCTGGCCACAGCTCCCACGCCCGAAGAGCCAGGAGGGAAAGCCGTGCCTCATTGGAAAGGTCTTTGGCAGCCACTCGCGTGGCCCCACAGCCCGTGGGGCTGCGGGCTTTGAGGCGGCCGTAAGCCTCGGCGCCACCGGCACCCACCTGGCGCCGCCGCGCCAGCCTCCGAAGCATTTTCCGGTAGGGCCGCGGCTCTGGCCACAGCTCCCACGCCCGAAGAGCCAGGAGGGAAAGCCGTGCCTCATTGGAAAGCTCTTTGGCAGCCGCTCGCGTGGCCCCACAGCCCGTGGGGCTGCGGGCTTTGCGGCGGCCGTCAGCCTCGTCGCCACCGGCGCCCACCTGGCGCCGCCGCGCCAGCCCCCTAAGCATTTTCCGGTAGGGCCGCGGCTCTGGCCACAGCTCCCACGCCCGAAGAGCCAGGAGGGAAAGCCGTGCCTCGTTGGAAAGCTCTTTGGCAGCCGCTTGCGTGGCCCCACAGCCCGTGGGGCTGCGGGCTTTGCAGCGGCCGTCAGCCTCGGCGCCACCGGCGCCCACCTGGCACCGCCGCGCCAGCCTGCGAAGCATTTTCCGGTAGGGCCGCGGCTCTGGCCACAGCTCCCACGCCCGAAGAGCCAGGAGGGAAAGCCGTGCCTCGTTGGAAAGCTCTTTGGCAGCCGCTCGCGTGGCCCCACAGCCCGTGGGGCTGCGGGCTTTGCGGCGGCCGTCAGCCTCGGCGCCACCGGCGCCCACCTGGCGCCGCCGCGCCAGCCCCCGAAGCATTTTCCGGTAGGGCCGCGGCTCTGGCCACAGCTCCCACGCCCGAAGAGCCAGGAGGGAAAGCCGTGCCTCGTTGGAAAGCTCTTTGGCAGCCGCTCGCGTGGCCCCACAGCCCGTGGGGCTGCGGGCTTTGCGGCGGCCGTCAGCCTCGGCGCCACCGGCGCCCACCTGGCGCCGCCGAGCCAGCCCCCGAAGCATTTTCCGGTAGGGCCGCGTCTCTGGCCACAGCTCCCACGCCCGAAGAGCCAGGAGGGAAAGCCGTGCCTCGTTGGAAAGCTCTTTGGCAGCCGCTCGCGTGGCCCCACAGCCCGTGGGGCTGCGGGCTTTCCGGCGGCCGTCAGCCTCGGCGCCACCGGCGCCTATGTGGCGCCGCCGCGCCAGCCCCCGAAGCATTTTCCGGTAGGGCCGCGTCTCTGGCCACAGCTCCCACGCCCGAAGAGCCAGGAGGGAAAGCCGTGCCTCGTTGGAAAGCTCTTTGGTAGCCGCTCGTGTGGCCCCACAGCCCGTGGGGCTGCGGGCTTTGCGGCGGCCATCAGCCATGGCACCACCGGCGCCCACGTGGCACCGCCGCGCCAGCCCCCGAAGCATTTTCCAGTAGGGCCGCGTCTCTGGCCACCGCTCCCACGCCCAAAGAGCCAGGAGGGAAAGCCGTGCCTCGTTGGAAAGCCCTTTGGTAGCCGCTCGCGTGGCCCCACAGCCCGTGGGGCTGCGGGCTTTGCGGCGGCCGTCAGCCTCGGCGCCACCGGCGCCCACCTGGCACCGCCGCGATAGCCTGCGAAGCATTTTCCGGTACGGCCGCGTCTCTGGCCAAAGCTCCCACACCCGAAGAGCGAGGAGGGAAAGCCATGCCTCGTTGGAAAGCTCTTTGGCAGCCGCTCGCGTGGCCCCACAGCCCGTGGGGCTGCGGGCTTTGCGGCGGCCGTCAGCCTCGGCGCCACCGGCGCTCACCTGGCGCCGCCACGACAGCCCCAAAAGCATTTTCCGGTAGGGCCGCGTCTCTGGCCACAGCTCCCACGCCCGAAGAGCCAGGAGGGAAAGCCGTGCCTCGTTGGAAAGCTCTTTGGCAGCCGCTCGCGTGGCCCCACAGCCCGTGGGGCTGCGGGCTTTGAGGCGGCCGTAAGCCTCGGCGCCACCGGCACCCACCTGGCGCCGCCGCGCCAGCCTCCGAAGCATTTTCCGGTAGGGCCGCGGCTCTGGCCACAGCTCCCACGCCCGAAGAGCCAGGAGGGAAAGCCGTGCCTCATTGGAAAGCTCTTTGGCAGCCGCTCGCGTGGCCCCACAGCCCGTGGGGCTGCGGGCTTTGCGGCGGCCGTCAGCCTCGTCGCCACCGGCGCCCACCTGGCGCCGCCGCGCCAGCCCCCTAAGCATTTTCCGGTAGGGCCGCGGCTCTGGCCACAGCTCCCACGCCCGAAGAGCCAGGAGGGAAAGCCGTGCCTCGTTGGAAAGCTCTTTGGCAGCCGCTTGCGTGGCCCCACAGCCCGTGGGGCTGCGGGCTTTGCAGCGGCCGTCAGCCTCGGCGCCACCGGCGCCCACCTGGCACCGCCGCGCCAGCCTGCGAAGCATTTTCCGGTAGGGCCGCGGCTCTGGCCACAGCTCCCACGCCCGAAGAGCCAGGAGGGAAAGCCGTGCCTCGTTGGAAAGCTCTTTGGCAGCCGCTCGCGTGGCCCCACAGCCCGTGGGGCTGCGGGCTTTGCGGCGGCCGTCAGCCTCGGCGCCACCGGCGCCCACCTGGCGCCGCCGCGCCAGCCCCCGAAGCATTTTCCGGTAGGGCCGCGGCTCTGGCCACAGCTCCCACGCCCGAAGAGCCAGGAGGGAAAGCCGTGCCTCGTTGGAAAGCTCTTTGGCAGCCGCTCGCGTGGCCCCACAGCCCGTGGGGCTGCGGGCTTTGCGGCGGCCGTCAGCCTCGGCGCCACCGGCGCCCACCTGGCGCCGCCGAGCCAGCCCCCGAAGCATTTTCCGGTAGGGCCGCGTCTCTGGCCACAGCTCCCACGCCCGAAGAGCCAGGAGGGAAAGCCGTGCCTCGTTGGAAAGCTCTTTGGCAGCCGCTTGCGTGGCCCCACAGCCCGTGGGGCTGCGGGCTTTCCGGCGGCCGTCAGCCTCGGCGCCACCGGCGCCTATGTGGCGCCGCCGCGCCAGCCCCCGAAGCATTTTCCGGTAGGGCCGCGTCTCTGGCCACAGCTCCCACGCCCGAAGAGCCAGGAGGGAAAGCCGTGCCTCGTTGGAAAGCTCTTTGGTAGCCGCTCGCGTGGCCCCACAGCCCGTGGGGCTGCGGGCTTTGCGGCGGCCATCAGCCATGGCACCACCGGCGCCCACGTGGCACCGCCGCGCCAGCCCCCGAAGCATTTTCCGGTAGGGCCGCGTCTCTGGCCACAGCTCCCACGCCCGAAGAGCCAGGAGGGAAAGCCGTGCCTCGTTGGAAAGCTCTTTGGCAGCCGCTCGCGTGGCCCCACAGCCCGTGGGGCTGCGGACCTTGCGGCGGCCGTCAGCCTCGGCGCCACCGGCGCCCACGT